>NC_084732.1:40949001-41214001 GCF_033978785.1 Entelurus aequoreus | reverse complement strand
AAAGGCTAATACATAGTGAAACAAATGGTACTATGTATTTTATAGTTCAATTGCGTTTCCTGTGAAGATAAGATTTATTTTATGACATCGATAATGCTATGGGGCAGCGCTGATTCCCATGTCGGAAAAACATGGCGTGAGTTTGCACATTTGCAAAAGAGTGTGTAGAAATGCACAGCCTTTTCTGCATGTCATTTTTCTATAAATACCAAGTTTTAATGTCAGGATTTAACGATATGGAAATGTTATATCATGGTTACCGTGACCAAAAATATCATGGTTGTCAATATTATAGCAGTATTGGTTAATGTGCTCAGAAAGTACTAATACACACTGAAATCTTTTTACCAAGGTATTTGTTTAAGTAATTAAAATAAAAAGACGCTGCTAGAAAACCCACTATTTTGCATTGTTTCTGTTTCTTATGCTTTAGTGTTTTAGTCTTAGTATTTTTACTGTTTTGATGGATACACCTTTATCGCTTCAAATATTGGTTTGTACTGTAGCCCTTTAAGATTTATTTAAATGATAAGTGTGTCACAAATCAAATCTATTATTATTATTTATCAGTTCTGGCGGGAAGCACGGTGGCTCTGGGGTTAGTGCATGTGCCTCACAATACGAAGGTCCTGAGTTCAATCCCAGGCTCGGGATCTTTCTGTGTGGAGTTTGCATGTCCTCCCCGTGACTGAGTGGGTTCCCTCCGGGTACTCCGGCTTCCTCCCACCTCCAAAGACATGCACCTGGGGATAGGTTGATTGGCAGCACTAAATTGGCCCTAGTGTGTGAATGTGAGTGTGAATGTTGTCTCTCTATCTGTGTTGGCCCTGCGATGAGGTGGCGACTTGTCCAGGGTGTACCCCGCCTTCCGACCGTGTGCAGCTGAGATAGGCTCCAGCACCCCCCGCGAACCCGAAAGGGACAAGCGGTAGAAAATGGATGGATGGATAATTTCTGGCATTGTATCGTCCTACTCTGTTCAGGGGTCCTTTAACTACAAACACTTCCTTCTCGTTATCTTCGATCACTCACGTTAGAGAGCACACCTTGTAGGTTCAATGTTCACACTTGAATAGCTTAGTTGCTCAGACAGTGTTTTGTTTATACAAGTTTAGTTTGGGGAGTGTTTTATAACGGGGTAAGATGTCAATAACTCTTGTTACATGTTAGCATTAGAACTATGAGTTTATCAAAGTGCAGTTATAAAATACAATAGAAAGTACTTCATCATATCAGTCACGGTGTTTTGATAGTTTAAATTTAAAATGTTAATAGTACGTAACCGTCTGAAGTTTTACCAAGGCTGTCATTATTACCATTTATTGTTACATACCGAGTTTACTGTTAAAGATGCTCAAGCACATTTCACCTCAGCAGATGCAACTTGTTTGTACATTATGCAGCAACTTTTTTAAATGAGGCCCCTTGGTGCATATTAACTGTCTTAAGAAGTAGAGTTACGATGCATACCACCACTAACAGGTGGCACCCATTTTTTTTGTGGCAGGCTGCAACAAATAAATAAATGAATTTATGGGAAACACTGAAAATTGTACGGGCATAGATTCAGAAAGTAGAGTAGCCAACTTGGACAAAGTACAGTAGTTTTTCGGGATGGAATAAAGATCAATAGCGAAGGAATAAATGATGGGTTTCCCCCACACAGTCAGGTTTACCCACCCATTCCCCCCTGCCCTTTTTTGCTTCTAAACAAATGCATTTCAAACCAGCTCAGGGAGCACCCCAGCTAACGATGACAAACGATAGCACATGGACTTTTCTCTCTTTATTAACATAAAGTAATATAAACCGAAGGACACTAGTGTATGGAGAGAGTTAGGGGCTAATGTTCCGTATCAGATGTGGACAATGTCAGAACTGAATACAGATTAGGCTGTGTCCTTCTCTCCCGGGGGGAATTAAGGGGTTGACACCCGTCTAGCTGCCAAGTGTATTATTATAACGTGCTGGTGCCAGGTCGGTCCTCCCTGGACTATTAACCCCGCTGTCCCCGAAGCACTTCCCCGCTGGACCTCCAAAACATAACAACTGAGACTCTTCTGCCAGCTTCACCTTATTGTACTCTACCCCCCTTAGCCACTCTGTGGCCTGCAATAAGGTCATTGATAGGTCTCCTCAGGCTTTAGTTTAGCCCAATACTTTTATCATGGTGGTCCACTTACCTCAGTTTATTTAAAGGAGCAATATGTGCTAATGTGGCCAGAAATGGTTCTGCAATCACAGTCAACATTCTGTAGTCCCCTCCCTCTCTACTTGACTGATGTTGCCAGATACGCAGTCGAATCCAGCTCGATCGACTGGGCTACTCCAAGGAACTTCAAACTTCCACTGCCTCTTACTAGGGGTTGAGGTGCTGGGACCATAATAAATGAATAGACAAGCGTTTTGTCAATAAAAAATCTCGAACCAACATCTTTTACACAGAAATTAGGCTATTTTCAGGAAGAAGTACGTCATGCCTGCGTACAATATCACAACAAATGGCAATCATA
Source organism: Entelurus aequoreus (assembly GCF_033978785.1). NCBI lineage: Eukaryota > Metazoa > Chordata > Actinopteri > Syngnathiformes > Syngnathidae > Entelurus > Entelurus aequoreus. The sequence continues at coordinate 41,211,488 of NC_084732.1, read as the reverse complement.
TGGTTATTGTCAGTACTATCACAAAACATAGACTAAAACAAACTACAATCAACGCAAGCAATGATTATACTGGTAAAAATAAGTAGAACATGCTTAGCAGCTTTTTTCTGTCTTGCCACTGGTGAGGGCGGTCGCATCTCTCTCCGCTCCCTCCTTCCCTGCTTGCTCTCTTTGTTTTTTGTCTTGTCTAAACTATTTTGAAGCCTCTTTTCTTGAGCTGTCCTCAAATCTAAACATCAAAATGAATTTGATCAACTGGACTCTCGACGCAATTGACACAGTCTTTTCGACAAGGAAAAGAGGCTCGGGGGAGCCTGGCTGCCCTGATGGAACCATTGCTGCGGGGTACGTGAGAGATTCCTGGAATACTTGGAGAATCATGTGCCTCTCAGTCCTTTCCATCGAGGACGTGGAAGACATCTACCTATTTGGAGCTGTGATCGCAGGGCATTTGCTGATTGGCCTGGGCATTGCTCTGGTGTATCGTCAAATTCGGAAGACGATGGCAGCCACTCAAGGGGCCAACAGGCTGTTCAACGCAATGGAAGGATTGGGTCGTGCTGTGGGATCACAGACTGGAGCGATTGCTGATTTGAATCGCAAGGTAGATTCCATCTTGATGATGTTACAGAAAGAATAAATTGGAATTGTCAGAGCCAGCATATAGAGCAGGAATGTCATTGTTTTGACTGCTCGAAGAAAAAAAACAACATCTTAATCTACGATTTGACTCCCTCGAATGGCCTTGAGGAACAGGCTGTTTGAAAACACTCCCCCGAGGACTCCTCAAAGATGGACGCTTTTGACCTTTCCCTTTTCTTCAAAAGCACCTGGGTCGGACTCTTGAACTCTTGAACTCTTGGGGCCGGCCTCGGCCCATAAAGACAATCCAACATCTCACCCAAGTTAATTGGGCATACATGCACGCACATACCCCTCCCCAAATCAACGTCTTCACCACTGCTTTATTCCTCCGGGGTTGTGGGGGCTGAGCAGCGCTCAACAGCAGCTGCCGGCCTCCAAGGTCCTGTTGGATGACTTTGTTGCGAGTTGTTGTGATTAAATGTACCTTGTTTATGTGTGCCATGCTATGTGAGGTTTTTTTCCTCGGACTCAGTCTGGACCATTCCTGAGGGTCCAGCCTCAGACTGATATTTTTTTTTATTTCCCCCCTCCCCCCAATGTCACCTTTTTCCCACCTTTTTGAGGAGCGCCTAAGTGAGGCTGATCCGTTGGCGGTCCCGTCTTGTCTCCCTGTAACGTATGTCTGCTCTTAGCGGGATTGTGCCGAAAATGTAATTTCAGTTCTTATGTGTCTTGTACATGTAAGAATGGACAATAAAGCTGATTGATTGATTGATTAATGCACGCCCAAAACTAAAGAGGTGACATTTTACCAAGGTATGCCTATAGGCTACACGAATGAGGAATTATTTTGTGATTTGGCTGTCGCCATACGTTTCACATTGCCATGATGACAGCCGTGCTAATATTGGAACCCAGTTCCTCAGCGTATCAGCATAATGAGAATTGAATAGGCGCTGACACTACCCATATCCACATAAGTTTTATTTGTCGAAAATATATTTTGCCATCAACATACAGGCCAACGGGCATATATGTTAGCCTATATGTCGATGTGTCATTGACCGGGGGAGCATGCTAAGCATTATGCTAGGAGCACCATCAAAGCATTCGTTGAACAAACATTTGTTACACTGCAAAAAGTCAGTGTTCAAAAACAAGAAAAAAAAAAATACAAAAATGAGGGGTATTTTATTTGAACTAAGCAAAATTATCTGCCAATAGAACAAGAAAATTTGGCTTGTCGAGACTTTCCAAAACAAGTAAAATTAGCTAACTTCAATGAACCCAAAAATACCTTAAAATAAGTATATTCTCACTAATAACAAGTGCACTTTTCTTGGTAGAAAAAAAAAAAGAGACCTTTTTGCTCAATATGTTGAAAAATATTTTTAAATTAAGTAAATGCTAGTGCCATTATCTTGACATAATGATATGCGCCCGGCATTACATTTCTTGAAACCAGCAAATTTATACTAAAAACTAGTTTATAGTTGTTAATGGAAAGGCAACAAGGCAACATCTTGTTAGTCTCGGGGTCTCCTAGCCGCTCAGGCAAATCATATGGTCTGAAAATGCATCTTTCCATCGATAACATGACATCATCGCGCCAAGTGCGTGCTCCTTCAGTCAATTAGTGCGCATATATACAGCCCGGCCCCCGGCCAAATTTTTTTTTATTGTAATTTTGAAGAATTTATCTGAATGTGCATGAACTATTTCTGTTCAAACTTGTTTGAAATGTCACATGTTAAATGTTTAAATTTTAACTGTCAGTTTACTGTACTGTGCCAACTGTACTACTAAAGGAGTACGTATTTTATATTGTGTCAAAGTCATGATTTTTTTGTTCATGTTAGAAATAAGAAATGATTACTTTAAAAAAGTGGTTTTATACTTGTGAGCGTTGATGACACAGCTTTGAAACACTTGATATTGTAGTTTCAAGCATGTTTTACTCAATATAGGTAATCAAATCCCAGCAACAAGCTGTAATATCTTACTGAGATAATTTAGGACCAAAACCCTTAAAACAAGTAAAACACTGTAACATAAAATCTGCTTAGTGAGAAGAATTATCTTATCAGACAGAAAATAAGCAAATATAACCCTTACTTAGATTTCAGTTTTTGCAGTGTAGACAAGATCATAGACTGTATTGGACGGTATAGTCCATTTCCACTTATTACAAGTGATAAGAAAATGTAAATGCCTGACTTACCTGTCAAAGAGGAAATTAGCATGTTTGGCGTCAGATGAAAAAATCTTCTCCGCCTTCATTCGTCTTCATCTTTCAAAGGTATCCCCGATAAAAATCCTCGTTTTGTTCCTGGCTTTGTCATGAATAAGTTGAGAATCGTAACGGCGCCTTTTAGATTTACTAAGGTCAGACATGTTTAGTAACTTTACCACTGGCATGAGCCAAACGAAGAGGGCAGTGCTTAACTGGCAACCTGGATGTGACACACTCACATACTTTCTAAATGGTCAACAGGTAGAGGGCGGGACATCGAAATGAAAACAATAACAATATTTCGGGGCTGTAAATCTAATTTTGAAATGAGCATATCCCGGCTGAACTACTGTTATCAGTTATAGAGGTATTTGAAAAGAACATGATTTATTAATGCCTTTTGACAAGTCAGAACCATTTAATGATGACTTGACATGGAATGATTAGATATGGCTCCTTTAATAATACAAAATCAAACACCACGATGCCAACAGTGTTGTTAGAGGTTGAGTTGTTTGATAAGAGTGGCACAGAGAGCCTGAATTTAAAACCAATAATCTGTCTGCAGATGATAGATTGTTGTCCATTGCCAGTCTTAAGCCTGGTGTATACTCTCATGTCACGTAACTTGTGTGAGCGGCACCATCTTGCCCCTGCCCCTTCATACCTTACCGCAAGACATGCGTGCACCTCCCAAAAATAATTGGTGTGCCTCGCTGGCGACGTAGACCGCAGAGCTGTGATTGGTCAGTTTTTGAAGAGGTGGGTCCCCGACCACAGGAAAGCAGAATTTGGGTTTGAAATGCACAAATTGACTATTGGTGTTGGCCCTGCGATAAGTGGCGACTTGCCCAGGGTGTACCTCGCCTTCCGTCCGAATGCAGCTGGGATAGGCTACAGCACCCCCTAGAGCAGGGGTGTCCAAAGTGCGGCCCGGGGGCCATTTGCGGCCCGCAACTAATTGTTTACCGGCCCGCCACACATTCTGGAAATACAATTGTAAAAATAAAAAATAATATTAAAAAGTCTCCTCTCTGAGCTGCCAGCTTACCGTGGTAGAGGAGTTTGCGTGTCCCAATGATCCTAGGAGCTATGTTGTCCGGGGAATTTATGCCCCCTGGTAGGGTCTCCCAAGACAAACTGGTCCTAGGTGAGGGATCAGACAAAGAGCAGCTCGAAGACCTCAATGAGAAATAAAAACTATGGACCCAGATTTCCCTCGCCCGGACGCGGGTCACCGGGGCCCCCCTCTGGAGCCAGGCCCTGAGGTGGGGCATGATGGCGAGCGCCTGGTGGCTGGGCCTGTCCCCATGGGGCCCGGCCGGGCACAGCCCGAAGAGGCAACGTGGGTTCCCCCTCCAATGGGCTCACCACCCATAGCAGGGGTATTAGAGGTCGGGTGCGATGTGAGCTGGGCGGCAGCCGAAGGCAGGGCACTTGGCGGTCCGATCCTCGGCTACAGAAGCTAGCTCTTAGGACGTGGAACGTCACCTCGCTGGGGGGGAAGGAGCCTGAGCTAGTGCGCGAGGTGGAGAAGTTCCGACTAGACATAGTCGGACTCACTTCGACGCACAGCAAGGGCTCTGGAACCAGTTTTCTCGAGAGGGGCTGGACTCTCTTCTACTCTGGCGTTGCCGGCAGTGAGAGGCGACGGGCTGGGGTGGCAGTTCTTGTTGCCCCCCGGCTCAGAGCCTGCATGTTGGAGTTCAACCCGGTGGACGAGAGGGTAGCTTCCCTCCGCCTTCGGGTGGGGGAACGGGTCCTGACTGTGGTTTGCGCTTACGCGCCAAACCGCAGCTCAGAGTACCCACCCTTTTTGGATTCACTCGAGGGAGTACTTGAGAGTGCTCCCCCGGGTGATTCCCTCGTTCTACTGGGGGACTTCAACGCTAATGTTGGCAGCGACAGTGAAACCTGGAGAGGCGTGATTGGGAAGAATGGCTGCCCGGATCTGAACCCGAGCGGTGTTTTGTTATTGGACTTTTGTGCCTGTCACAGATTGTCCATAACAAACACCATGTTCAAACATAAGGGTGTCCATATGTGCACTTGGCACCAGGACACCCTAGGCCGCAGTTCCATGATCGACTTTGTAGTTGTGTCGTCGGATTTGCGGCCTCATGTTTTGGACACTCGGGTGAAGAGAGGGGCGGAGCTTTCTACCGATCACCACCTGGTGGTGAGTTGGCTGCGATGGTGGGGGAGGATGCCGGACAGACCTGGCAGGCCCAAACGCATTGTGAGGGTTTGCTGGGAACGTCTGGCAGAGTCTCCTGTCAGAGAGAGTTTCAATTCCCACCTCCGGAAGAACTTTGAACATGTCACGAGGGAGGTGCTGGACATTGAGTCCGAATGGACCATGTTGCGCACCTCTATTGTCGAGGCGGCTGATTGGAGCTGTGGCCGCAAGGTAGTTGGTGCCTGTCGTGGCGGTAATCCTAGAACCCGTTGCGGGACACCGGCGGTGAGGGATGCCGTCAAGCTGAAGGAGTCCTATCGGGTTCTTTTGGCTCATAGGACTCCTGAGGCAGCGGACAGGTACCGACAGGCCAAGCGGTGTGCGGCTTCGGCGGTCGCGGAGGCAAAAACTCGGACATGGGAGGAGTTCGGGGAAGCCATGGAAAACGACTTCCGGACGGCTTCGAAGCGATTCTGGACCACCATCCGCCGCCTCAGGAAGGGGAAGCAGTGCACTATCAACACCGTGTACGGCGAGGATGGTGTTCTGCTAAACCTCGACTGCGGATGTTGTGGATCGGTGGAGGGAATACTTCGAAGACCTCCTCAATCCCACCAACACGTCTTCCTATGAGGAAGCAGTGCCTGGGGAATCTATGGTGGGCTCTCCTATTTCTGGGGCTGAGGTTGATGAGGTAGTTAAAAAGCTCCTCGGTGGCAAGGCCCCGGGGGTGGATGAGATCCGCCCGGAGTTCCTTAAGGCTCTGGATGCTGTGGGGCTGTCTTGGTTGACAAGACTCTGCAGCATCGCGTGGACATTGGGGGCGGTACCTCTGGATTGGCAGACCGGGGTGGTGGTTCCTCTCTTTAAGAAGGGGAACCGGAGGGTGTGTTCTAACTATCGTGGGATCACACTCCTCAGCCTTCCCGGTAAGGTCTATTCAGGTGTGCTGGAGAGGAGGCTACGCCGGATAGTCGAACCTCGGATTCAGGAGGAACAGTGTGGTTTTCGTCCTGGTCGTGGAACTGTGGACCAGCTCTATACTCTCGGCAGGGTCCTTGAGGGTGCATGGGAGTTTGCCCAACCAGTCTACATGTGTTTTGTGGACTTGGAGAAGGCATTCGACCGTATCCCTCGGGAAGTCCTGTGGGGAGTGCTCAGAGAGAATGGGGTATCGGACTGTCTGATTGTGGCGGTCCGCTCCCTGTATGATCAGTGCCAGAGTTTGGTCCGCATTGCCGGCAGTAAGTCGGACACGTTTCCAGTGAGGGTTGGACTCCGCCAAGGCTGCCCTTTGTCACCGATTCTGTTCATAACTTTTATGGACAGAATTTCTAGGCGCAGTCAAGGCGTTGAGGGGATCTGGTTTGGTGGCTGCAGGATTAGGTCTCTGCTTTTTGCAGATTATGTGGTCCTGATGGCTTCATCTGGCCAGGATCTTCAGCTCTCGCTGGATCGGTTTGCAGATGAACCCGATATAACACCTTTGGGATGAATTACAACGGAGACTGAAAACCAGGCCTTCTTGACCAACATCTGTGTGTGACCTCACCAATGCGCTTTTGGAAGAATGGTGGAAAATTCCTATAAACACACTCCGCAACCTTGTGGACAGCCTTCCCAGAAGAGTTGAAGCTGTAATAGCTGCAAAAGGTGGACCCACATCATATTGAACCCTATGGGTTAGGAATAGGATGGCACTTCAAGTTCATATGTGAGTCAAGGCAGGTGGCCAAATACTTTTGGCAATACAGTATATATATATATATATATATATATATATATATATATATATATATATATATATATATATATATATATATATATATATATATAAAAATATATATATATATATATATAAATATATATATATATATAAAAAAAATAATAAAATATATATATATATATATATATATATATATATATATATATATATATATATATATATATATATATATATATATATATATATATATATATATATATATACACATACTGTACATAGAGTCCAGTGGCGATGTGCTTTACATATATATATATACATACTGTACATACATATATATACACTACCGTTCAAAAGTTTGGGGTCACCCAAACAATTTTGTGGAATAGTCTTCATTTCTAAGAACAAGAATAGACAGTCGAGTTTCAGATGAAAGTTCGCTTTTTCTGGCCATTTTGAGCGTTTAATTGACCCCACAAATGTGATGCTCCAGAAACTCAATCTGCTCAAAGGAAGGTCAGTTGTGTAGCTTCTGTAACGAGCTAAACTGTTTTCAGATGTGTGAACATGATTGCACAAGGGTTTTCTAATCATCAATTAGCCTTCTGAGCCAATGAGCAAACACATTGTACCATTAGAACACTGGAGTGATAGTTGCTGGAAATGGGCCTCTATACACCTATGTAGATATTGCACCAAAAACCAGACATTTGCAGCTAGAACAGTCATTTACCACATTAGCAATGTATAGAGTGTATTTCTTTATAGTTAAGACTAGTTTAAAGTTATCTTCATTGAAAAGTACAGTGCTTTTCCTTCAAAACTAAGGACATTTCAATGTGACCTCAAAGTTTTGAACGGTAGTATATATATATATATATATATATATATATATATATATATATATATATATATATATATATATATATATATATATATATATATATACATATATATATAGGTGTATATATATATATATTTATATACTATATATATATATATATATATATATATATATATTTATATATATATATATATATATATATATATATATATATATATATATATATAATATACATACATATATATATATATACATACATATATATATATACTGTATATAAATATATATATATATATATATATATATATATATATATATATATATATATATATATATATATATATATATATATATATATATATATATATATATATATATATTGGGAGCCCTCTAGTGAGAGCTTGCGGCCCAACAATGGGCCCTTTGCTTAAGAAACACTGGGTTAGAGGATATGCCCTGACTGGTGCAGGCACAGCATATGTGAGGTTGATTGACCAAATCCAGACAATTTTAATGAAAACAATTTATACTGAGTGGGCATGTTTTTTTTAAATAACTTTATGCATGTTTGTGTTAAGTGATATTCATGGGGTACAATTGGACTGTAAAGGGACAAGCGGTAGAAAATGGATGGATGGATGGATGGTTATATGATTAGAGGTTAGACGCCTCTACTTCCTCAGGAGGCTAGGATCATTCAACGTCTGTACAAAGATGATGAAGATGTTCTACGAGTCGGTGGTGGCGGGCGCCTTCTTGTACGCCGTGGTCTGCTGGGGCAGCGGGCTGAGAGCGAGGGACGCAAACAGACTGTACAAGTTGGTAGAGAAGGCCAATAACGTGGTGGGAGTGGAGCTAGACTCTCTGGTGGTGGTGTCAGAGAGGAGAAGTCTAGCAAAGCCCCTAGCCATTATGGACAACACCTCCCACCCACTACACTCGGACCTTGCGGAGAGAATGAGCACGTTCAGTGGAAGGCTCAGACTCCCAAAATGCAACACGGACACAGGACGTCCTTCATACCGACAGCCATCAGACTGTATAATGCATATGTTCCTTGACTGCATTTAAATGTAGAATATATGTAGAATATATGTATGTTATTTATATATTATATATATAATACAAACCCCGTTTCCATATGAGTTGGGAACTTGTGTTGGATGTAAATATAAACGGAATACAATGATTTGCAAATCCTTTTCAACCCATATCAATTGAATGCACTACAAAGACAAGATATTTGATGTTCAAACTCATAAACTTTATTTTTTTTTTGCAAATAATAATTAACTTAGAATTTCATGGCTGCAACACGTGCCAAAGCAGTTGGGAAAGGGCATGTTCACCACTGTGTTACATGGCCTTTCCTTTTAACAACACTCAGTAAACGTTTGGGAACTGAGGAGACACATTTTTTAAGCTTCTCAGGTGGAATTCTTTCCCATTCTTGCTTGATGTACAGCTTAAGTTGTTCAACAGTCCGGGGGTCTCCTTTGTGGTATTTTAGGCTTCATAATGTGCCACACATTCTCAATGGGAGACAGGTCTGGACTACAGGCAGGCCAGTCTAGTACCCACACTCTTTTACTATGAAGCCACGTTGATGTAACACGTGGCTTGGCATTGTCTTGCTGAAATAAGCAGGGACGTCCATGGTAACGTTGCTTGGATGGCAACATATGTTGCTCCAAAACCTGTATGTACCTTTCAGCATTAATGGCGCCTTCACAGATGTGTAAGTTACCCATGTCTTGGGCACTAATACACCCCCATACCATCACAGATGCTGGCTTTTCAACTTTGCGCCTATAACAATCCGGATGGTTCTTTTCCTCTTTGGTCCGGAGCACACAACGTCCATTTTCCAAAAAACTATTTTAAATGTGGACTCGTCAGACCACAGAAAACGTTTCCACTTTGTATCAGTCTATCTTAGATGAGCTCAGGCCCAGCGAAGCCGACAGCGTTTCTGGGTGTTGTTGATAAACGGTTTTCGCCTTGCATAGGAGAGTTTTAACTTGCACTTACAGATGTAGCGACCAACTGTAGTTACTGACAGTGGGTTTCTGAAGTGTTCCTGAGCCCATGTGGTGATATCCTTTACACACTGATGTCACTTGTTGATGCAGTACAGCCTGAGGGATCGAAGGTCACGGGCTTAGCTGCTTACGTGCAGTGATTTCTCCAGATTCTCCGAACCCTTTGATGATATTACGGACCGTAGATGGTGAAATCCCTAAATTCCTTGCAATAGCTGGTTGAGAAAGGTTTTTCTTAAACTGTTCAACTATTTGCTCACGCATTTGTTGACAAAGTGGTGACCCTCTCCCATCCTTGTTTGTATATGACTGAGCATTTCATGGAATCTACTTTCATACCCAATCATGGCACCCACCTGTTCCCAATTTGCCTGTTCACCTGTGGGATGTTCCAAATAAGTGTTTGATGAGCATTCCTCAACTTTATCAGTATTTATTGCCACCATTCCCAACTTCTTTGTCACGTGTTGCTGGCATCAAATTCTAAAGTGAATGATTATTTGAAAAAAAAAAAAAATTAATCAGTTTGAACATCAAATTTGTTGTCTTTGTAGCATATTCAACTGAATATGGGTTGAAAATCATTTGCAATTCATTGTCCATCCATCCATCCATTTTCTACCGCTTATTCCCTTCGGGGTCGCGTGGGGCGCTGGAGCCTATCTCAGCTACAATCGGGCGGAAGGCGGGGTACACCCTGGACATTGTATTCCGTTTATATTTACATCTAACACAATTTCCCAACTCATATAGAAACAGGGTTTGTATATTATATATATTATATTATTTATTCTTATTATTGTCTATTGTGAGCAAACTGTGTTGCTGAATTTCCCCCAGGGATCAATAAAGTAATTTCTATTCTATTCTATTATATTCTATTCTATTCTATCTATGATAGATAATTGACTGTGCTGAACTACAGCAATGAAATATCAAACAATACTTGCATTCTATTAACATTGGTTGTGTAGCTTTTCATATAACAACCCCTCACTTTGTTGAGACATGTGGTGGCTTCTGCACACAGGAGCGAGTAAGCTGTTACCACTTCGAGGTTTGGTGCTTTAATTGCCACCACACATGGAAACATGCAATATTACACGATGTGATGAGATGCTGGTGCTGGAAAATTCCTTGCAATAATGCCTGCGGGTGTCTGTGCCATGTAAACGATAATGTGTGGGCAGAGGCTAATATTCTCTTTTATATGGTCATGCCCGCACTGGCACACACACGGAGCCCCCATTTGAGCTCTTTAATGAAAGGAACACGCCGCCATGAAGGCTGGGGTTTGAGAGGTGTTGTTAAAGTCTTTGAGGTTTTCTCCCTGTAGGCCTCTGTCTGCTGTCCTGAATAAGAGGGGCTTTGTTCGCGAGGCGACATAGGCTTTGGTGAGGCATGTTGGGCAGATCTTTCGCTGCTGGATTCTAGAGAAATGTCAATTCAGCCTTTAACTTGCCCGGTTCACCTCCCGAATGACACTGTCAGAAACAGTGTGGTTGTGCACACACAAACAACAAAGACATGCAGTTCTCTTTTGAGATATTATCATGTTAACTTTGCTGTGATTAACAGCACTGATGTCATAGGTCAAGGGGGGAATCCCACCAAACAAAAGTGTGTTCTTTGTTACGCTCTTTTAAGTTATGTCGGTGCAGTTAACTGAAAAGTGCATGTTCTGATGCCTTGCCTCTATATTGCAATATGGAGCACAAAAGCTAAAACATATTTTGTTTACTTGTTTAAAATTGCAGTGTAAGTCTGATGTGGGAAGTTGTACTGTACAATTACAATATTGAATTCAACCAACGTTTTGGAGAATGATTTGGCTCTAGAGTTTCACAAAAGTTGAAACTGTCACCATTCATGATGTTAAGTACACATAAAGTTCCATATAGTGCGCTCCCATATAACATGTTGTTCTTTATAACATGATCGTGCCGTGGAACCCGAATTTTGTCCGTTTTTATCCACCAGAGTCAATGGCATTGTTTTCACCAAATTATCACAAATTTGATTGGTTGGTTGGTTGGAATTTATATTGAACATGTACACAGTATCAATATGATATATCACATATTTTCTTTACAACATGTCCAAAAATGAGTAGGAAGAAGCAAGGCTTATCTAATCCCCCCTCTTTTTCTCTTCATAGCAATTACTAACACATGCTTTCTGTTCTCAATTTGTACTCAATGTGTTCTAAATACATCAGTTCTTCTCATAAGTAGTTAAATCAGTTATGATTTGCTTAATGAGATGAATATTTAATTTTCAATAAATTCATGACATTTATCACAATAATTCTTCTTTGTACTTTGTAAACACGTTTAGTTTGAACCGCCTCTTAAATTGGATCATATTAGTACATTGTTTGATTTCTTTACTTAATCCATTTCATAATTTAATTCCACATACTGATATACTAAAGGTCTTAAGTGTTGTACATGCATACAAATGTTTTAAATTAGATTTTCCTCTAAGGTATTATTTCTCCTCCTTAGTTGAGAAGAATTGTTGTACATGTTTGGTTAACAAGTTATAGTTTGCACAATTTTAGCTGTTTGCAAATGCACTAAATCATTTAATTTCAATATTTTGGATTTCATAAATAATGTGGGCATCACGGTGGAACAGGGGTTAAAGCGTGTGCCTCACAGTACAAAGGTCCTGGGTTCGATGCTCGGGGTCTTTCTGTGTGGAGTTTGCATGTTCTCCCTGTGACTGCGTGGATTCCCTCCGGGTACTCCGGCTTCCTCCCACCTCCAAAGACATGCACCTGGGGATAGGTTGATTGGCAACACTAAATTGGCCCTAGTGTGTGAATGTGAGTGTGAATGTTGTCTGTCTATCTGTGTTGGCCCTGTGATGAGATGGCGACTTGTCCAGGGTGTACCCTGCCTTCCGCAGGGTTCCCATAATACACCTGCTGTGAACCTGTTTTTATGTTTTTATATTTTATTTATTTATTTTTTATCGTGTTCTGTTTGTGTTGTGTTGTGTTTGCTCGGTTCTCGTATTATTTTTAACCTGCCCATTGTACAGCACTTTGGCTACCCCTGTGGTAAATTTTAAATGTGCTTTATAAATAAAGTTGATTTGATTTGATTTGATTCCGCCCAAATGCAGCTGAGATAGGCTCCAGCACACCACGCAACCCCAAAAGCGGCAAGCGGTAGATAATGGTTTCATTCACTCTTTCAATTTCTATTCAGTCTATTTGTATTTGTGTTCGACTTTCTCTTCTACTGTTACAGAATAGCATTATTTTTGTTTTACTGACATTCAAAGATTCAAAGTCTGTTTTTGTCAAACCATCTCTTAATTTGTTAATTTCTTCTGTTATTTGGATTAGCTTCTGTGTGTTTTCTCTTGAACAAAACACAGTCGTGTCATCTGCAAATAATACTAACTTTAAGTCCTTTGTAACTTTACAAATGTGTTTTGGTCCCAGTATTGATCCCTGGTGTACAACGCAATATATATCTAGCTCTGTTGATATATTTTCACCTAACTTCACTTTTTTTTTATTACTTTCATATCAATTCTGTGACAATCAGTTGAAGTCTCGGATTTGCATTTCTTTACAATTTTGATGATTTCCTCTTTTGTCAGAATAATGAGGAATATACTGTAGAGTTGGGATTTCTATCTATAGAGTCATTCCAGTCTTCAACTGACTGGAAACATTTGCTCTAGGTTGGTTCCAATTATTACAAAGTAATTACTAAAGTGTTCCACTACTTCGTTCATGTTGTCGTTTATTACGTTTGCGTCTATAAAGTATTTAGGGTAATCCTTCTTAGCCCTGTTTTAATGATACTATTGAGTAATGACAGTAATATGATTTTCTCCACATTCGTAAAATGTTGGTTAGCTTATTGTTATACTTTTTGTACCTATTTTCTGCCTCTAAAGATTTTTGTCGTATAAATGTTCTATATTATAGATTTTTTTTCTTACAAGCATTTTTCAGTCCTTTTGTCATCCATGGTTGATTGTTCTTTTTCTGCTTCCTACTTAATTGTTTCCATGGACAATGTTTATCTTTAAGTGTCATGAAAGTACAGAAAAAATGACCATATGCTTCGTTTACATCATTTTCACTGTACACATTATCCCATCGTTGTTCTTTTAGATCATTTTTTAAAGCGGCCATACTGTCCTCTGTACATAATCTTTTAAATGTCTGTTTCTCATCCGTGTTCCTCTTCTTTTAGTTTCCATCACATACTGGTAGATAATTGCTAACATCAGATGTAAGCAGACCACTTCTAGTATTGTTATCAAAATCATTAGTAAAATATTATCAATCAATATGGCACAGTGATATGTGATTCTGCTTAGTTTGTAATTTTGGGATATAACCTCATGCTATACATGGTATATATGAAAATGTCAATGTTATTTTGGCCATTAGGGTTCAATAGGTCAATGTTGAAGTCACCACATAAAACCACTGTTTGATTTCAGTGAATGTTGCCTTAATCCAGTCCTCAAACATTTAAATGCTTGATTTAGGTGTCCTATATATACAGCTGATTAGTACGTTTTTGCTCTTTCTACTACATATTTCAATGGTTATACATTCCACAATATTATCAATTGTAAATGACATGTCCTTCATCACATACACAGCTACTCCTCCTCCGTTCTTGTTGGTTCTGTTGCTGTAGTTTAGTTCATATCCTTGTTGATCAAAGTCCATTCCTTTCTTGTCTTCAATCCAAGTCTCTGTGATAGCAATCACATTGAATTGATCCCCCAAAAAATGTTGATGTTGGTGTAGTTTGCGTATAAGCTTCTGCTGTTAAAATGAATGATTGACAGTTTGTTGTCGCATTCAATGCTGTTATTATATTGTTCGTCTGTATAATAAAAAAACAATTATTCCTTATGTGGGAGAAAAACATTATATCCGGTTCTATATGATTCTCCAATTCCATTATTTTATATTCCATATTGCTAAAGATCTCAAATTCAATGTGTGTGTTGTGGGTGTGTGTCACATGATGTTATCTTTTACAGTACAGTTCCTTTTTTTCGCTAAAAAATGTCCAACTTCTCCAACTTATCAGGTTAATTTTCAAGTGTATCTGTCCAATTCTTCTATTTTTTTCACAACCAAAACTTTTGCCTCTTCTGGTGAGCCATTTAACTTTAAATTAAATGTGTCCCTGCTTCCTCAAGTATTGTTTCTTTTTTGCAATGTCAGCATTCTTTTTAGTTAAATGGTCATTGATGGATACATTTGTACCTTTCAGTTTATGTCCTTGTCTTGTAAGTGCAGTTTTATTTTTCCTGTTCACAAATCTCATTATGATGGCCGGTCTTTCATTTGCTCTTTTGGGCACGCCTCAATGCACTGCAGGTCCATGTGTATTCCCCTTATTTGCAAAAAGGATGCTGCCTGTTTCTCAGTTGATCCTTCCTCTTGCTCTTTGGTGGTGTCCTCGTTGTCAGTTGTTCCCACCACAGCGCGCGCGTATGATCTCGGCTTGATATCCAGTCCAGTAATGACCACATCATTCACGCGGGAATATTGCTCCAGGTCGTTCACTCTCTGCTCCAGATCTGATATGATACGATCTCTCTCCTCGTTCTGGAGCCGCAGCACTTTGACTTCCGCTGGCAGGTCGAGGAGCTGCCAATGCTGTGTTTGGATAGTTGTCACATCTCGGGTCAAAAAGTCAAGAGATTTCTTGATCTCGTCCGTTGGAGGGCTTCTTTCGGTTGGCATGATGAACAACCAGTCTACTGCGAAGAGTTTGCACGGCGCCTCACTGCTAAACCCCAGCTAGTGGTAGCAAACACAAGCAAACAAGTCCAGTCTGTTATCCAAATCCCAATCCAGTACAAAAAAGGGTCGTTCTCTGAAATAGGCTTTCAAAAAAAAAGATTAAAAAAAAAAAGATCCATAATCCCCAAAAAATCCAAGTTATAATCCAGAAAAAACATCTTCAGCCAGAATCAGTGTACTGCGTGACAGGAAGTGACCATACTGTGTGACAGGAGGTGACATTTTTTCAAACTTACACAGTAGATCTTTATGAAAGTCTCTAAAAAGAAGCAATTTTAAAAAGAAAACTAAATAGAAATAACAACATATTGACCCAGTGATGTACAAACCTACGGGTGGATAATGCTCACCCCATTCTGTGACGTGGGAGCCCATTCTATTCACGTCACGTCACGTGTAGGCATTATCCACCAAGCAGGTTTAGGCAGCCGAGTTAGGTGAGTAACTTTTTCGGAAAAAAGGGTAAAAAAATAACAATTTCTATATAACGAGATCTCAGGAAATCACGACCGGGAATGGTATTTTATGGACCCCAACGACCGGGTTGTATCCAACTTTGAGTGTAGGTAAGTTCAGCGAGCAAATAATTAACTGTTTTGCATAATTTATTGTCATTTTATGGCTTTTTTTGCAACACTTATTCGAAAAGAAGTACCAGCCTCGACAAGTGGAGAGAAATACAAACCAAAAAGTAGGTAAGTAAGAGGACATTTAAAACACTGAGGCTCTAAAATGAGCATATACTTAATGTGTAGTTAGTGACTTTTTCGTGAATAAAAACAAATGATAAGATAATAAAAAAAATTCAGTTGAACTGTGTTCTAAATCAATTTTATATATGACATCAATCATTGTTTAACGTTTTCTTGAGTAAAGATAGCTGAATTTGTACATTTCTCAATCAAATACAGAGTAAAAACATAAGATGAGGCTGCGTGAGCCAAGCCTACCCTCAAATTGCACAATCCATTATAAACCGGGTTGGATGGCAGGTGCCCATATCTGTAAGTATGTCGCAAATGTGTTTGCACAGACATTCATCATACACTATTACTTTATACAGCCTGTGTAATGGCTTGAATGTAAGTGGGACATCAACATTCTTGCTAATCGGACAATAAACTGCATTGGATATGTGGTGGCACACACAATACTATATCTCAATGTTGCTGTCATCCTTCTTTTGAGAGGCAAACTAAAATTGAATAAGGATGACTTTTAGAATAAATTAACAGAGTTTTTCCTGGAGATCGATAGGCACATGGACTTTGTAAACAAATGTGAAGTGAAGTGAAGTGAAGTGAATTACATTTATATAGCGCTTTTTCTCAAGTGACTCAAAGCGCTTTACATAGTGAAACCCAATATCTAAGTTACATTCAAACCAGTGTGGGTGGCACTGGGAGCAGGTGGGTAAAGTGTTTTGCCCAAGGACACAACGGCAGTGACTAGGATGGCGGAAGCGGGGATTGAACCTGCAACCCTCAAGTTGCTGGCACGGCCGCTCTACCAACCGAGCTATACCGGTATAAAGTAAGACCACAAATAAGGCCTGAACTAATAAATAAAATCTCTGATTTTTTTTCACAAATGTATTTCCCAATGTTTACCTTAATAAGGTTTTTAAAAAAACACCAATAAATACAATTAACAATAATTCTAAACAAGTTTGGCTTTCATTTGAACAAAAAATTGTATTTTGAAAGGGGACTTCAGCACCTGCGCGATCCCGAGAGGGACAAGTGGTAGATAATGGATGGATGGAAGGACAATTATTGCCACATTTTACCATGCAGCTGAAAAGTATTCACACTTCACTTTTTCCAAATGTTGTTATGTTAGAGCCTTATTCCAAAATGTAATACATGTATTTTCGTCCTCAAATTTCTACACACAATATCATATAATGACAATGTGAAAAAGTTAATTTAAAAAAAAAATGTACTGCACATAAAAACTAACTAATCACATGTACATAAGTATTCACATCCTTTGCCATGAAGCTCAAAAGGGAGATCAGGTCCATCCTGTTTTAATTGATCGTCCTTGAGATGTTCCTACAGAGAACCTTATAGAAAGACAACCGTCTCTGCAGCAATCCACCAATCAAGCCTACATAGTCAAGTGGCCAGGGGGAAGCCATTCCTTCAGAAAAGTTTGCCAAAATGCCCCTGAAAGACTCTTAAACAATGAGAAACAAAAATATTTGGTCTGATGAGACAAAGATTGACCTCTTTGGCATGAATGCCAGGTGTCACGTTTGGAGGAAACCAGGCGCCGCTCATCACGAGGCCAATACCATCCCTACAGTGAAGCATGGTAGTGGCAGCATTATGCTGTGGAGATGTTTTTCAGCGACAGGAACTGGGAGAATATTCAGGATAGAGGGAAATATGAATGCAGCAATGTAAAGAGACTTACTGGATGTAAACCTACTCCAGAATTCTCTTGAACTCAGACTGGGGTGACAGTTTATCTTTCAGCTTGAGAACGACCCAAAACACACAGCCAAGATATCAAAGGAATAGCTTCAGGACAAATCGGTAAATATTCTTGAGTGGCACTCAGCATCAAGGGTTGGAATTGTGGATTTAATCACCAAAAATTATTCCCAGGCGCAGCCACCGTTGCTGCCCACTGCTCCCCTCACCTCCCAGGGGGTGAACAAGGGTGTGGGTCAAATGCAGAGGACACATTTCACCACACCTAGTGTGTGTGACAATCATTGGTACTTTAACTTTAACTTTAACTTTAGAGCTTGAGAGGTGCTCCAAAGAGGTGAGAAACCCGGGAGGTCAATGGCACAATCATATAGGCAGTGGGTGGGTAGCGACCAGTGACGTGCGGTGAGGTTCATGGCTGTTGAGGCACTGACTTCATCACAGTCAGATTTACAAACATATGAACCCTAAAGAGTATCTTATTCACCATTTGATTGGCAGCAGTTAACGGGTTATGTTTAAAAGCTCATACCAGCATTCTTCCCTGCTTTGCACTCAGCATCAATGGTTGGAATTGGGGGTTAAATCACCAACAATGATTCCCGGGCGCGGCGCCGCTGCTGCCCACTGCTCCCCTCACCTCCTAGGGGGTGAGCAAGGGGATGGGTCAAATGCAGAGGAGAAATTTCACCACACCTAGTGTGTGTGACAATCATTGGTACTTTAACTTAACTTTAACTTTACACATACAAACTGTAGCACACAAAAAAGCACATTTAATTAAAAAAAACGTTATTATGGTCTTACCTTTACTTATAAAAGAAGTCCATGCGCAGCTCGTTTTGAACAAAAGCATTGATAACTTGTTTATAGAAGTCTTCCTTATCTTTCTTCAGTTTTAAAAGTATCTCTGGCTCGATGGAGATGATCATTTAATTATTACCTCTTGCTTCGATTGAAAGTCCAGTTTAGAAAACTGTTTTATTTTAGATATGTAATGAATGGGTTATACTTGTATAGCGCTTTTCTACCTTCAAGGTACTCAAAGCGCTTTGACAGTATTTCCACATTCACCCATTCACACACACATTCACACACTGATGGAGATGGCCATGCAAGGCGCTAACCAGCACCCATCAGGAGCAAGGGTGAAGTGTCTTGCCCAAGGACACAACGGACGTGACTAGGATGGTAGAAGGTGGGGATTGAACCCCAGTAAACAGCAACCCTCCGATTGCTGGCACGGCCACTCTACCAACTTCGCCACGCCGTCCCTCCATGTTAATAGTCCAGGCAAGAGGAAAAAATAAACGATCGCTGCTAACTGTTGCTGCTTGTTGTCACTTCTTCTGCAGCCGAGTAGTCGCAAGAATGAACACTGGGATCACTACCGCCCTCTACCACCAGGAGGCAGGATTACTGCAAGCCTCACACAATGCGTCTTTTGCAGCCGTTTTATGATTGCTCAGCACAAGAAATACGTTACACACATACAGTTGTTGACAAAATACACTGTACATTATATACCTCAGCTAACTGAACTATGGAAATGTATAATATAATTCATATAGCAATACGGTCTCACTGCACAGCAGGCCAGCAGTTAGCCGAGTCATTGCGCAATCCATGGTGAGGCTCAACTCAGCGACGTGCCTCAACTGGCTGGTGACTCACCGCAAGTCTCTTCTCAGTATTTGAACGGCAAATGTGAAAATTCAGCGATTTTGAATAAAAATAATCTAAAACTGGTGAAGTTAAATGGAAAATAACTTTATAGTATAATCACTGGATACATATAACAATTTAATTTTTTTTTTTTCTTTTTACATTTTATTTCTTTCCATGATGCCACGTGAGGCCCCGCCTCACCTGCCTCCCCTGACTGCACGTCACTGGTAGCGACGTAGCTCAGTCCTTACTAAAAACATCACTAAGATGATACTCCTCTGTTACCGAATAAAGATCAGGGGGCTTAAACGTGGGTAAAATGACAGAACTGGTAGTGGACTGAGTGAAGCGATGGCAGTGACTATGGCAATAAACACTCCAATTATTAACCTTAATGTGGTCCAGTCTATGATAGGACTCAGACGATGCAACCACAGAAGCCCAAAAACTAAGGGCGCGGAGCTCTTCTCTGCCAAAGATAGGCCGCTGCCACCAAGCTGCATTGGTACTGCACCACCAAGGTCCTCCGCTGGATGGAAGGAGGAAGCGACAGGTCCTGTAGCCTGAACTGGTGGAATAGGTGGATGATTGACGTGTGGCGGGCAGAGGGTCCGCTCTCTCTGTTGAGCATGGCTCTCTCGCAGGCGATTGTCCATTCTGATTGGGAGAGAGATGAGCTCAAGGGTCAGTGTCTCGTCTCGGACTGCCAGCTCATCCTGGATATGGGGGCTGCACCTAGCCAGATGAATTCCCCGCAACGCTCTCTCAACCCAGCTGCTCTCCATCACTAGGATCTAGAAATAAATTAATGATCCACAAGCAGTGAGGAGGCAGCCGCTCAGGAGCTCAGCAGTAAACAGGGGTAGGCTGGAACTCACTCACCTCAATAGCCCACTTAGCTGCTTGTCTTAAGAAGATTGAGGATATGCGCCACACGGGCGAAGTATATCACGTACGAGTCTGGCTGCTGGGCAAAAACGAAGAAGCACTGATATAAAAAAAGTCTACAATGCCCAAAGTCCTCCTTATACCTAGGCAGGTGCGGTATGTTGGCCTCCCAAAGATGAAATTGGGTGGTGAGGCAATGGAAGAGGCTCCATTTGCAGGTTGACTGGCATCAAAGATTGAGGCCTGAGGAGAAGCAGCCATATGGGCGTGCATCTTCCTCACAAGCATCGTCAAGTCAGACAAATGTGCTCATGTTGGCTTAATTGCTGGCCAAAAGCCTTGAGAGCCAGCTAAAGGGACTTGACGTCTGCTGGATCTATGGTTGACTCTGTGATTCTGTCAGGTGCTGTGCAACACAGCTGAGATTCATCCCAAGATGCAGAAGAAATGGTGAGTTAAACAGTACTCATTCAAAAATCCTCAAACAGGAGACCACTTAGAGTTCCGGTGCAAAAAGACAAGAACACAAATGAAGCACGGTGGAGAAAAATGGCTAAACACAAAGTAGCAAACTAAACTCACGTAGGAGTTGCGAGACGTGCCGGCAAAAAACACAGAGCTGGGAACAGCTAAGACTAGTGTACAGAGGAGAACCAAGATCCGCAAACAAGCCACGAGGCATGAAGAACTAAAAGGTCGAAATAGCCGAGTGCCATCCAGCTGTCAGGAAGCAGTTAAGTACGGCTAGGCAAATTAGAAGCAGCTGGGCACATCTCACAACTCCGCCCCGCAGGGGGAAACTGGAACTCTAGGTAGAAAGTGATAAAATGCAGTAAATAACACAAAACAAGATAAAGACAGATTACAACAAAAGGGCAACAGTGGCAGGAAGCAGTGACAAAAAAGTATCTAAAAAAAATAGTAATACCTAAAGCAAAGTGTTCTCTTCATTTTTACATGAATTGATGAGAGCACAACAATTTGAAGTTTAAAAATAGGAAAAACAGAAAAAAGTTAGTACCTCAGCAGCCATGAACCTCTTGAACTTTAGTTGCTGTTAAATGTACCGTACAGTGTTAGTGTCCATGAACGGATTGTATAGTCACCGAACCACATTAACCGTATCAATATTAAACCTTGGTAAAACTCCCGACGGCTAGTATTACTTTTTCAAAATAAAATGATCGTACAACCGTGATTGATAACCGAACTTTGATAAACTTGTGGACCAGTGATATTGTTCATTTCCTGAGAAGCAAGCTTGCGCGCTACCCGCTTAAAAAGCTAACATGAACACAAAACATATTGTCTTTCCACATCACAAATGTCATACACCGATCTAAACTTGTAGAAATATCGCACGCTGTCTGACCAGCTAAGCTATTTAATTGTGCACATTGAACCTACAAGCGGAGCTGAATGTTCTTTTTGGACAGAGAGGTTGAAAGACAGAGATATAAAGATCCATACATGGACGGTCCGTATAGGAGGCACATTTACCATTGATACCATTGGTGTCCCGAAATTTCGAGTGGCCTCCAAAACCTTAAAAAAAAACAATTACTGCATGTTTTCTCTATTCTAACAATTATTAATTTGTGTGTCTTCATGTCTGCGCTTAAAATTCATCCAAATGCGTAATCAATCTTTGAGGATTTGACAGCTCTCCCTTCCTTTCTCAAGTTCTCCTGCAATGGTACTGCACATCCATCCATCCATCCATTTTCTTTCAGGGTTACAGGGGTTGCTGAAGCCAGCACATGTGCAGACTTAATTCAGGAAAATATAATGTTTCTTCTATCAAGTAAATTATATTGTGTGTGTGTTTCATTAAATATTTCTCGCCCGGGAAAGGGTGGAGTGCCATCTCCAAGTTCGGGAGAAGATTTTGCCCTATGTGGAGGAGTTCAAGTACCTCTGAGTCTTGTTCACGAGTGAGGTAAGAGTGGATTGTGAGATCGACAAGCGGATCGGTGCGGCGTCTTCAGTAATGCGGACGCTGTATCGATCCGTTGTGGTGAAGAAGGAGCTGAGCCGGAAGGCAAAGCTCTCAATTTACCAGTCGATCTACGTTCCCATTCTCACCTATGGTCATGAGCTTTGGGTTATGACCGAAATGACAAGATCACGGGTACAAGCAGCTGAAATGAGTTTCTGGAGCATATCCCAGCTGCATTTTGGCGTAAGGCGAGTAAAAGCCTGGACAAGCCGCCGTCATCGTAGGGACAATCAACAATACAGTGATAGTTTGATAACTGTGGTTATTTGGGTCGAAACAACCATGATTTTACATTTTCATATAATTACGTCCGTACTCCTATACTGTTGCTTATCCAGTCATCTTAAAAGTTTTACTGTGGAAAGATTCAAAAAAAGCCTAGAATCTTCCCTTGGAACTACTGCAATATAACCTGCAAAGTTTGCTTTTATACTATTCAAAGCTGGCCATAGACGTGATACTGCTTATTTCTACTTTTTCTTACAAATCCATCTGTATTCCCTCTCGACCAATCAAAAACGCCGGTGAGCTGCAAACAGGAAGACATCAGCATTCCTTTCCTCTCCTGGCAGGAAGTCTCCATAATGGCCTGCTGGGAAATGTTTTCCTTCTTTCCATCTTTTTTGTGTGTCTTTACTCCGACTAACTGTGATAATAAAGTGTCATTAATACAGTTGCCGTTCTGCCAAACAAAACTGTCTTTGTCGACAGAGTCCCCCGTGGAAGAGAGCTCTTCCAGGACATGTCATTCTTCACGTCTCAGCCCCCAGCCATCCCTCCCCCTGACCTCTTCGGTAATGCAACCCTGCACCCCAGGACACTTTCAGCCATATGTCTCATTCTTTATTTTCACTTGGCAGCTATCTGAGCTTTGGGATGATGGGGATTTACCTGGCTCGGTCGAACGCTCAAGCTCCTAAAGAGACAATAAACAAACGTGTTTCTATGAGAGACAATAAAGAAACGTGTTTCTATGAGTGGGAAGTTGGAGAAAGACATTACCCATAAAAAGATGATTTAGGATCCGTTCATAAAAAATGGTGTCTTTTTTTGTCGAAGTATTGGTTTAAGTTGTACAAAGGTTATTAGGGATCTGCAAAGTGATTTAGCTTCGTTTGTGAGTGGTTAAAGTCAATTGAGACGTTAAAATGACACTACCTTTAACCTTAAATAGTAAAATGAAAGTGTTGCTCAGCATTTCTGTACATCCAATGGTGCCGGCTGAAATACAATGCTTTATGAGAAGCAGTGGGGATCGCTAAGCATTGAATTTGATGGTCAGCTATAAATGTTGATTGGGTGCCCGTGGAGGTGTTTAAGTCTGTGTGCGTGTAAATGCTTAGTGGGCAATAGAGGGGCTTGGGGCAATGCCATGCCCCCTGCAGTAGTTTATCTTAGGCTTGTACATGCCCCCCATAGAAGGGTCAATTCTCATGGTGCCCTGCCCCAGCACAGCTCCATTAGCGGGTGTGCTAACCTTGCAACAATGCTGTGACACTCTCGTTTTTCATCTGGCCTTGCCTTCAGCCTTTTTGCCCCACTCAGCCTAACCTCTGGGCTGGCCAGTGAAGACAGAGGTGAGATGGACAGTACTTGCTGGTCACAGGATCAACTGCATTGCTAGTCTAAAGAGTCAGTCAAATGAGGACGCCGGGGACAAAGGTCAGCATGTTTTTTTTTCAAGTGGAAAATCATCCGTCCACCCGTTTTTCTACTACTTATCCCTGTCGGGGTCGCGGTGGGGCTGGAGCCTATCCCAGCTGCACTCGGGCGTAAGGCAGGGTACACCCTGGACAAGTTGCCACCTTATCACAGGGCCAACATAGACATACAGACAACCATTCACACTCACATTCAGGCCAATTTAGTGTTGCCAATCAGCATATCCCCACAGGTGCATGTCTTTGGAGCCGTTGTAGAGTGCACACACATTACCTCACCGTGGTGACTCACGTACTTGCCTGGATTGATACTGCCTTTAATTTAAAGCGTTATCTTTTCATGGACTTCAATGACTTTCATAAGTGATGGGAAAACGCCATGTTTCACATAGCCATAACAAAGTGCCACAGACAACCACTTTGTTCTAACTTCGGCCATGTGTACATGTCCACAAGCTGGATGGGAGAATATGAATACAATAAATGCGTGTAACTTCAAGCACGTACAAAAATAATTTAGAGAGGAACAACACTTTTGGGGAATTTCACAATCTTTATAAAAGACATGACGACGGACGGATGTTTTTTTAATGCATTCTAAATTTTAAATACATATAAATAAAAGTCCCCTTACAGCAGAGCCAATGGGAGCGCCACTATTCCACCTATAAAATAAAAATAACCATTCAAAAAGTGCCAATAATACTCAATTTACATTTTGTGACTTGAATATTACCCAAGTATTAGTGATATTGTCATTATAAGCGCTGACGCAGAGTAACTTTTTACAAAACCTAAAACCAGTGAGTTGGCATGTTGTGTAATTCGTAAATAAAAACGGAATACTATGATTTGCAAATCCTTTTCAACTTATATTTAAATGAATACCCAGTAAAGACAATATATTTAATGTTGGAACTAAGAAACTTAATTTTGTTTTGCGAATAATCATTAACATTTTTACCACTGTGTTACATGGGCTTTCCTTTTAACAACACTCAGTAAATGTTTGGGAACTGAGGAGACCAATTTTTTAAGCTTTTCAGGTGGAATTATTTCCCATTCTTGCTTGATGCCCATGTGGTGATATCCTTTACACACTCATGTCGGTTTTTGATGCAGTACCGCCTGAGAGATTGAAGATCACGGGCCTTTCCGCTTACGTGCAGTGATTTCTCCAGATTCTCTGAACCTTTTGATGATATTACGGACCGTAGATGGTGAAATCCCTAAATTCCTTGCAATAGTTTGTTGAGAAATGTTGTTCTTAATTTGCTCAGGCATAGTTCACAAAGTGGTGACCCTGGCCTAGGGCTGTGAATCTTTGGGTGTCCCACGATTCAATTCAATATCAATTCTTGGGGTCA
This sequence comes from Entelurus aequoreus, assembly GCF_033978785.1. Taxonomy (NCBI): domain Eukaryota; kingdom Metazoa; phylum Chordata; class Actinopteri; order Syngnathiformes; family Syngnathidae; genus Entelurus; species Entelurus aequoreus. The sequence goes on along the minus strand of NC_084732.1, from coordinate 41,186,055 downwards.
CGATTTGATTCAAAATCGATTTTTTTTCAATTCAACACGATTCTCAATTCAAAATTGATATTTTCCCGAGTCAAAAGGATTCTCTATTCATTCAATACATAGGATTTCAGCAGGATCTACCCCAGTCTGCTGACATGCAAGCAGAGTAGTAGATTTTTGTAAAAAGCTTTTATAATTGTAAAGGACAATGTTTTATCAACTGATTGCAATAATGTAATTTTTTTTTAACTATTAAATGAACCAAAAGTTTTGTGGCAAATATTGGACACAGTGTGTTGTCAAGCTTATGAAATGTGATGCAAGTGTAAGCCACTGTGACACTATTGTTCTTTTTTTAAATTTTTTATAAATGTCTTGTGATAATGTCAATGAGGGATTTTTAATCACTGCTATGTTGAAATTGTAACTAATATTGATAGTGTTGTTGATAATATTCATTTTTGTTTCACTACTTTTGGTTTGTTTTATGTCGTGTTTGTGTCTCCTCTCAATTGCTCTGTTTATTGCAGATCTGAGTGTTGCTGGGTCGGGTTTGGTTTTGGAATTGGATTGCATTGTTATGGTATTGCTGTGTATTGTTTTGTTGGATTGATTAATTTAAAAGAAAAAAAAAAGATTTTAAATAAATACATTTAAAAATTAAAAATAGATTTTTAAAAAATGAGAATCGATTCTGAATCGCACAAAATATTTTTTCCCACACCCCTACCCTGGCCCCATCCTTGCTTGTGAATGACTGAGCATTTCATGGAAGCTGCTTTTATACCCAATCAGGGCACCCACCTGTTCCCAATTAGCCTGTTCACCTGTGGGATGTTCCAAATAAGTGTTTGATGAGCATTCCTCAACTTTCTCAGTCTTTTTTGCCACTTCTGCCAGGTTTTTTAAACATGTTGCAGGCATCAAATTCAGAATCAGCTATTATTTGCTAAAAATAACAAAGTTTACCAGTTTGAACATTAAGTATCTTGTCTTTGCAGTCTATTCAATTGAATATAGGTTAAAAGGGATTTGTAAATCATTGTATTCTGTTTTTATTTACGATTTACACAACGTGCCAACTTCACTGGTTTTGGGTTTTGTATAATGGCAACGTAATCACTTCCCTATATTTACATCATCGAATCGTCTGCTGTTTCCTCGCTTCCCTGCTCCCTGTAAGTTTATTGTAGTTCATAAATCATGCCTCTCACCTGGAAAGTAGATGACTGAGAATATAATCTGACAAATTGGGACACTTTGACCGCCATTTAGGACCTGGAACTGGAGAGAATGACACAAAAAGTTGTGCACAAAAGCTTATGCAGTCCAGTAAAAATCAATTTAAGACAAGATCTCTAATCATCGTCAATCACATCATCATCGCGGGGACCACTGTGGTACAACTTGTTTTTTCTTCTCAAATCAATTGGATCACACTTTCTGAATACATTTATTCAGAATGACCTTAATGGAACAGGGTATACAAAGCTGTGAGTATTTAAACTCTGAGGTCAAACAAAGCCCAAGGTGTCACGACAGATACACAATTATAGCAGATGAGATGTGAAATCCAGCAAGCACCTTATCAGTTTTTCTTGCTTTTGAATGCCTTCCTGATGACCTGCTTCCTTTTACAGGATAGTAATCCAGTATCCTCTAACTCAGCTGTGAAAACTATGATATCCTGTGACACATCACTTTAATTCTCTGAAGCACTTTAGTGTCTCCATATAAAGGATCAGATTTGTCAAGGCTGGGCTAATTTTGATCAATCAACGCAACAAGTAGCTTGTGCAAAAATCGGACTTAGACTCCGGAGTTTGTGAACATGGAAGTTGAGATTTCCATCGGCATACTCCGAGCTATTTATATAACCAGCAACGCAGTCATCCATTCTGCATTTTCCCATTGTCTCCTTGCATGCTTTTTGTGTACCAATGAAAAAGCTTAGGGCCTCCTCTTCTTGGCAGGTGCTTTACAGCTATGCTCAGTGCTTCTTCATACATAATCAATCTCTGCAAAGCTTTTGAAGGCGGCAGGAATATAGAAACCCTTGGCTTGCCCGGCTCCCCTAACATGTGCAGATGATTAAATGGGTGTAATGTATATTCCTGCACGTTTTGCCCTCACTGTATTTTGTGTTGCATGTCTATTCATCCGCCACCGTGATCCATCATATGCGCTGCTGATGGATATCCGTGGCCTTCCGAAGCTGCCCCGGACACATACTTATTGTATCCTTTTTACAGAGGTGGCGCAATGAACTCACTGCGACCACAGAGGCTGACACTCAATAGCTGAATATTCAAGTGTAGGGGTGAGTATAGGAATCCAAATTTACACCACACGATACCCGCCACACTGTGAAGCTAACTGCTATCCGAGAAGGGATGAAAAGACATGAATAACATGACAAATCAAAGTGCTCTGAAATGGCATATTCCCAGAAGAATTACATGGTTGTTACTGTTCTTTACTTGAGCAGGAAAAATGAATTAGTTTTTTTTTTTTTTTTTTACACCACTCAGGATTGTCTGTGATAAAACATTCAATCAGAGGTAGCCCTGGGTGATACTATTTTAGTGCTGGGTGCAGTGTCCTCCTACATTCTTCTTTCTAGAGAATTTAGTGTGATTTATGGTGAAGCCTGGGCAGCTAGATGAGGCTTTTCCCGCTGATATGATACATCCATGTATGGCTGTAATGAAATTCTCTAGCGCACAATTCCAAAATAGTCATTGACTTGATAAAGAAACTAATTAGCGCCAGACACACATGGAGTTTTGTGATTTGTAAGAATGCACCTTCATCCATTAGTTTCTATCATGTGTTAATACATTAAGTACTTATAGGGGAAATACAACAATGTTTAGTTGCGCCATGCAGAAGATAAATGAAAAACTTGAAAAACATTTGACTCATGCTGAGAGGATGCATTTGCACGAGGGGGATAAATCACGGCTAAGCCCTTTATCCGATGGACCTGCCACCCATGCGCTGTCTTCAGTAAAATAATCTGATCGAGACGAAACGTTCCGATGCCTTTACATTTCGCATGTAGTTTAAATTCTTTAGGAGGTGGTTTAAGGGTGTGGCTGTCTAATTTCCAACTATCATTAAGTTGAAAAGCAATGGCCCAATCTAACATTTGTGTGCTCTCTCCTTCTAGTTTGCACTGTTTGAATGCACTGTAAGCGAGGAGAAGCTTCTTCATCAGCTGCAAATCAAGAGGTAAGCCCTTCCCCTAATAAGGAGGCTTAGCGTGCAACGAAAGAGAGCCACACAATGAATTATCTCCTGATTTTATGCTATCATGGTAGACTAATCTTTTGTAAGCTGCCTTTTTACCTCACCCGTTGCATATCCTTTCTTTTACTCATACTGATGGGATGACCTGAGTTGTGCTCTCCTGCCTCTGGGTGTCGCCTGAACTGATAAGGACAACGTAAAGAATAATAGGGGAGTTCAAAGTAGAAAATCCTTCTTTATCGGTGACATTGGCTTTTTTATCAGCTGCTTTGGGTATACTGGGGAATACTCCTTTGGGGGCCTTTGCACAAGGACTTCAATGAGGGTGAGCGGGTGAGGAGAGACAGGTGTGCCTGGCGGAGCTCTCAGGTGACCTTAGCCTGCCCCAAAGAGTGTGAAGCCCATGCGGGCACAGGTGTGGTTGGCACCGAGCTGCTGTGTAACAGTGTGTCCCACGCAGTCTCACCAGCCGGTGTGCCCTGGCATGGAGCCGCGTCCTTCCCCTCTCCTGCCTTTGTGGCCGCATAAAGTGTGATGACTTAATTCTTGCCGTCTGTGCGTAATTAAATATGATCTCATAATGTTATTGATCCGGGTGGGGGATAAAAATTACACTTCCACGGTCATGCAAAGTGTATCCCATATTGATAAGTGGTGTGTGAGTGTTGAAGTGTAAAGAAGCAGTTCACAGTTTTCATTCAAAGTGGCTGCACACACACGCTGCAGTACTTTGTAACTGTGCATGTGCATGCAGTTCGGGGGGCTATAGAGCCACATGGGCTTTTTAGCGCAAACCTAGTGGCTAGCTGGAGCTTTTTTTTAAATGTATGAAAATGGAAAATACATGTTTTTTGTTTTAATATGGTTTCTGTAGGAGGAAAAACATGACACAAACCTTCCTAATCGTTAGAAATCCCACTGTTTAAATTAAACATGGTTAACTGATGAGTATTTGGCAAACGTCGTTTTGTCCTACTAATTTCGGTTTACATGTACAACTTTCTCTGACGCTGCCACAGAAAGACGTGTTTTATGCAACTCCTGCTTTGTCTCATTTTGTCCACCAACATTTTATGCTGTGCATGAATGCCCAAAGGTGAGCTTTATTGATGGTATTCACTCGTTGCAGTGCTAATCAGGCATACAGTAGAGAAGGGATTCATATGACCCTATTCCTGGGTGGATCTCGCATTGACGGATTTTGCAATGCAGTCTACTGAAAATGATGGCCAGCGCCACTCAACATAGCAACTGACGCTGTGGTCAACAATGGAATTGCCACAAAACACATTTTAAGATATTCAACACTCTACTGCTATGCGGCATCCAAAGTGGATAGTGCTGCCCCAAATTTGTCACGTTTCATGTGCCAGGTAAACTGTGACAAATGGGGCCATATGAATCCCCTCCTACTGTATTTGGTCAGTGCATGACTGCAAGCTGAACAATGCTAACACGCTATTTCGGCTAGCTGTATGTACATATTGCAAGCCTCCATTTTACTAATGTTTTCCAGTGTTGTAAAAATGTGTAGAATAAATATTACATTTCAACATTTCTGTCAACAAAGATTTGTGTCAGCCTGTGACACGTTGTCATTTTGATAGTAGGCTAATATAGCTAATATAGACACTTACATTATGTGTTGCCTTCATTATAAGACTCATGTAAGGCTTATAATTTTGATTTAGACAGATTTTTTTTTTTGCATTTTTAGTCCAGTACAGCTCTTTCAACATTTTGGGTTGCTGACGCCTGAGTTAGATACACTGGTCATACAATTCTATTGAACAAAACTTTGAATTCATTATTTGTCTTTGATTTGTCCATCTGCAATTCAGGGAAACAAGGGGCTGGACATTATAGCTGAGATAGGATTAAAGGAACACTACACTCTGTCAGTTTTTGGAAACATTTTATTGAGATGCTGAAACTAGCAGCATCACAGACAGCTATGTGAAACACTGTACTGTAAGTGACCCTCATTTGACCTTTCCTTAAAGGCCTACTGAAATGAATTTTTTTTATTTAAACGGGGATAGCAGATCTATTCTATGTGTCATACTTGATCATTTCGCGATATTGCCATATTTTTGCTGAAAGGATTTAGTATAGAACAACGACGATAAAGATTGCAACTTTTGGTATCTGATAAAAAAAAGGCTTGCACCTACCGGAAGTAGCGTGACGTAGTCAGTTGAACATATACGCAAAGTTCCCTATTGTTTACAATGATGGCCGCATGAAGTGAGAGAGATTCGGACCGAGAAAGCGACAATTTCCCCATTAATTTGAGCGAGGATGAAAGATTTGTGGATGAGTAAAGTGCAAGTGAAGGACTAGTGGGGAGTGGAAGCTATTCAGATAGGGAAGATGCTGTGAGAGCCGGGGGTGACCTGATATTCAGCTGGGAATGACTACAACAGTAAATAAACACAAGACATATATATACTCTATTAGCCACAACACAACCAGGCTTATATTTAATATGCCACAAATTAATCCTGCATAATAACACCTGCGTGTTTGTTATGCTAGCTCCTAGCTCCTCTGCTAGCTCCTAGCTCCATAGAACACGCCAATACAATTCAAACACCCGATCAACACACACAATCACTCAGCCCAAAAGACCGTTCACCTAACCCAAGGTTCATAAAGCTTATATATTTTTAAAAAGTTACGTACGTGACGCGCACGTACGGTACGTGTTATGCTAGCTCCTAGCTCCTCTGCTAGCTCCTAGCTCCATAGAACACGCCAATACAATTCAAACACATGATCAACACACACAATCACTCAGCCCAAAAGACCGTTCACCTAACCCAAGGTTCATAAAGCTTATATATTTAAAAAAAGTTACGTACATACGCAAAAAAAAGCCAAAGCTGCATACTCACAGTAGCACGTCTGCGTCTTTGTCATCCAAATCAAAGTAATCCTGGTAAGAGTCTGTGTTGTCCCAGTTCTCTACAGGCGTCTGTGTATCCAAATCAAAAGTCCTCCTGGTTAGAGTCTCTGTTATCCGAGTTCTTCCATCTTGACTGCATCTTTCGGGAATGTAAACAAAGAAGCGCCGGCTGTGTACTGTTGTGGCTGACTACGTTCGAAAAATACGTCCATTTCGCACCGACAACTTTCTTCTTTGCTTGCTCGGCTTCCTTCTCCATAATGCAATGAACATGATTGAAACAGATTCACGAACACAGATGTCCAGAATACTGTGGAATTATGAAATGAAAACAGAGCTTTTTCGTATCGGCTTCAATGTGGAAGGCATACCCGTGTTCGTCGGGCTACGTCACACGCATACGTCATCCTCAGAGGCGTTTCGAACCGGAAGTTTAGCGGCAAATTTAAAATGTCACTTTATAAGTTAACCCGGCTGTATTGGCATGTGTTATAATGTTAAGATTTCATCATTGATATATAAACTATCAGACTGCGTGGTCGGTAGTAGTGGGTTTCAGTAGGCCTTTAAATGACTGTATCCAAGAGCAAAGTTATTATATAATGTGCAATGATGTTGAAATTATCCTCAGATTGCGGATAATTGAAGTCTTCAGTAAAAATTAGGGCTGTCAAAGTTAACACATCTCATGTAATGAATCACAAAACATTCAATCACATTAATCATGTATAAACACAGATTAATCGTGCAATTGTTTCTTCACTTCAACTGTGGATGGTAACCTAAAAGACAGAGCAGGTGTTTGTATGGTCAGTGATCAGGCTAATGCATGTGTCAGTGCAAATGTGAGTGAAGAGACTGACAGTTGTGCTCACTGGCAAATGTCACTTCAAAATAAACACAGACATGACTTTAGATACAACTTTTACCAAGTTTTTGACGTGAAGAAAAACATTTAAAAATGTTCCTGAATGACATTTTGACAATAAATCTGCATTTGTGTTAAATATATTAGTCTTTTTTTAAAGTTCAGTAAAAATATGCACGCAAGTAATGTACTGCGATTAATCCCGATTGATCAAAATGCAAAAGTGTCATTAATGTGATTAAAACATGTAATCGTTTGACAGAGCTTTACATTAAAAACTTCAAGGGTGCTCTTTTAATTTCAAAATATGATGTAAAGGTTTCATTTAGTATCATGTATGTATACTATTAAGCGCTACAATCTTTTGCATATTTATTCCCTTTTTTGTGTTTGTGTGTGTGTGTGTGTGCTCTTGCACCATGGGAATTGTCTTGCTCGGCTTGTATTTTGACATTTGATTTATGTTTGTGTGAAACCATTTTCATGCAAGCCATTATGCAATCTATAAAAGCAAGCATGTGGTTTTCCGTGAGCGTTGGGACCGGCTGCCGCATCGCTAGCATACCAAGTGGCCCGTCTTTGTAAATTTCATTACTCTATCGACACTGCTGCAGCTCCGGCCACAAGTTAAAGGTGCCATTGGTTAATGAAGGAGGAGGCTGCGTCTAAGTGCAGATGGATGCTGGCATCACCGGTGTGCTGTGCTATAAATATTTAAGCATATTTCTAAAAAAAATATGAGAGCAGACTGACTGTGTTGCTTTTTCTATGGGAGGTGACTGACTAGTAAATAAAACAGTTTCCGTCTGAATAGATAAAATGGCTCAGGGTGAAAATCAATGAGAAAGAAAGGCAAGACTATTTTATGGACAGATTCAATGTTTGGCTACTTTAAATTCAAGCGAGCTTAGCGATTAGCATGGCTTCTTCTCCTCCTGCTCTCTTTGGCTCAGTATATCAACTGCTTAGCTATTCCTTGTCCGCCAATGATGAGGATACTTTATTTGCCACCATGGAAGCGAGGAAAGGTAACTTGAAGCAGCATCGCATGGTTTATGGACATACAGGACTGTCTCAAAAAATTAGAATATTGTGATAAAGTCCTTTATTTTCTGTAATGCAATTAAAAAAACAAAAATGTCATACATTCTGGATTCATCACACATCAACTGAAATATTGCAAGCCTTTTATTATTTTAATATTTCTGATTATGGCATATAGCTTAAGAAAACTCAAAAATCGTATCTCAAAAAAGTATATTATTTCCTCAGACCAAGTAAAAAAAAAAAGATTTATAACAGCAAAACAAAATCAAACAATTGAAAATGTCAATTAATGCACTCAGTACTTGGTTGGGAATCCTTTTGCACGGATTACTGCATCAATGCGGCGTGGCATGGAGGCAATCAGCCTGTGGCATTGCTGAGGTGTTATGGATGCCCAGGATGCTTCAATAGCGGCCTTTAGCTCATTTGCATTATTGGGTCTGGTGTCTTTCAGCTTCTTCTTCACAATACCCCACAAATTCTCTATGGGGTTCAGGTCAGGGGAGTTGGCAGGCCAATCGAGGACAGTAATGCCATGGTCAGTACACCAGTTACTGGTGGTTTTGGCACTGTGGGCAGGTGCCAGATCATGCTGGAAAATGAAATAATCATCTCCATAGAGCTTTTCAACAGATGGAAGCATGTAGTGCTCTAAAATCTCTTGGTACACAGCTGCATTGACTCTGGACTTGATGAAACACAGTGGACCAACACCAGCAGCTGACATGGCTTCCCAAACCATTGCTGACTGTCGGAACTTCACACTGGATTTCAAGCAACTTGGATTTTGCTCCTCTCCAACCTTCCTCCAGACTCTAGCGCCTTGACATGGCTCCCCAAACCATTGCTGACTTTGGGAACTTCACACTGGATTTCAAGCAACTTGGATTTTGCTCCTCTCCAACCTTCCTCCAGACTCTAGCGCCTTGACTTCCAAATTAAATATAAAACTTGCTTTCGTCTGAAAACAGGACTTTGGACCACTCTGCAACTGTCCAGTGCTTCTTTTCCATAGCCCAAGTCAGACGCTTCTAGAGATTTTAGAGCACTACATGCTTCCATCTGTTGAAAAGCTCTATGGAAATGATGATTTCATTTTCCAGCATGATCTGGCACCTGCCCACAGTGCCAAAACCACCAGTAACTGGTGTACTGACCATGGCATTACTGTCCTCGATTGGCCTGCCAACTCCCCTGACCTGAACCCCATAGAGAATTTGTGGGGTATTGTGAAGAAGAAGCTGAAAGACACCAGACCCAATAATGCAAATGAGCTAAAGGCCGCTATTGAAGCATCCTGGGCATCCATAACACCTCAGCAATGCCACAGGCTGATTGCCTCCATGCCACGCCGCATTGATGCAGTAATCCGTGCAAAAGGATTCCCAACCAAGTACTGAGTGCATTAATTGACATTTTCAAATATGTGATTTTGTTTTGCTGTTATAAATCTTTTTTTTTTTACTTGGTCTGAGGAAATACTCTAATTTTTTGAGATACGATTTTTGAGTTTTCTTAAGCTGTATGCCATAATCAGCAATATTACAATAATAAAAGGCTTGCAATATTTCAGTTGATGTGTAATGAATCCAGAATGTATGACGTTTTTGTTTTTTTAATTGCATTACAGAAAATAAAGAACTTTATTACAATATTCTCATTTTCTGAGATAGTCCTGGTACTTTAGCCACGCGAGCTATTCACCTCTGTCAGGACACTGCAATGCATTGATGACACACCCGTTGTCGCTCTCAATAATGCAGGGCATGGTGAGAATGTGTGAACAGTGACACGACACATCCATGAAAATATTTGACTAATTTCTATGGTCGACTAGTCGTGGCAGCACGACTTAGACTACATGTTCAGAATGCCTCTCTGAATATTTACTACTTTTCTACAGTTTTCACATTTTAAAAATGATCTCTTCAATACTTCTCAGCATATTCTTAGCACCTTGTTAGCGTGATACCATTGTATTAAAATGAGATGATGCTGTACATTGGTCACTCCATTGTGTTGTACCAACAGCATTCTATTGTAAATTCTGAATAATGCCACTACTCCAAAGTGCATTTTAATACAATACAAGACTCCTTTAAATCAGTTTAGAGTTGCCCACACAAGCCTTAGACCTATTCATCTACACTCCACTCATCTCACAACACTGAAAAGGGATGCCTTTTACATTGGAAGGCAATACAATGACAATTAGATTACGCCGGCTGCACTTTGGTCATCCATGCGACTCTTCCGACCCAAATTATTGGTTAAGATCTGGCAGCGTGGCTCAGCTGGGAGACAGAGGTGGTGCTCATGGCAGCCTCATTGTTCAGCGGAGAACTTGATGTGCAGCTGGTGTTGCATCTGATGTGATTTGGCCTTTCTCCCATCCTCACTTTGGCTGATAAAAAGGTTTCCGTGCGGGGCTGCCTCGAGCGGCTCATAAGTCTGTTGAAAGATTTAGGGCAAAGATTGTGGTTGGAAGACTTTGGGCGGGAGTTCAAGACAGTTTTCTTTTGCAAAGTCTGATGCAACATTTTTTACAACAACGATAGTTTGGACTGATGTAACTGCTGAATGCAGAGATGTGGTCTTTTTTTTAATGAAAAATGAAACATGTATAATTGTTGGCTTTTGGTTTATGTCTCCACTGACTCCAAATCTACAGTCTTACCTGTTGCTATATACACATAGCATACGGTGTATCTGATGAAGAGGCACGTCCGACCTTGTATCTGGTGCTCTAGATTCACATGCTCCTTCTCACACATACCTGCACTCCTGCAAGACCATAATATGGTAGATAAGAGACCACTCTTTAAACCACCTCCTTCAGTTTGGTCAAAATTACTTACATAATATCAGGAAACCCGAAAAGCCCTGTAAACACTCTTAAACACACCACTGTCCCTCTTCAGTTGGAGAATGTTACCTCTTGCTCAATCCATGAGGCTTTGGCTGAGTATCTGCCCGTAGTGCTGTTTTGTATCTGGCGCAGTCTGTTCTTCCTCTCCTGTCAAACATACAACAGAACACATCGGCCTGCTGTCAGACAGTGTTTTCCCGCAGCCAGAAAGCTTTATGGAAGAAGAGACAGAAGCCTCCCAATGTTCGGCGAGTTCGTTCCACACCTCTCAGAGCTGCGCGGTTACGTGGGAGATGAGCTGTCTGACGAGACCTCCTCTCCTGCCAGACTTGGAGTGGAAGGTGGGAGAGGATGAAAGCGTCAGTGAAGGAGAGTGAGGAGGGGGAGTTGGAGAGAAAGTAAGGGAGAGGAGCCTGGAGACTATTTCCCTAATCTTTATGTATTAACAAAAACAACATATTATCTCAAGCCTGTCAAAGCTTTCACAACCTGAAGGCGGAGGGCTTGGGACAGTGTTTGTTTATCCTTCCACCCGAGTGTGTGTGTCTGTGTGTAAGATACAGACAAGACGAGATCGCACCACAGCCTTAAAGTCTAGCTTGAGTTGATATCAATCTGAATTCATTTGTTCAGTCCACACAGCTGATCCAAAATTTTACTTTAATTGGAACTATATCCTCTCTAAAAAGCTGTTTGGGTAAGAGTGTCTAAATGTTTCATTGCTAGCAGCAGCCCTGACTTCGCTCTGCTTTCTGCACAGATCTGTGTTTGTCTGAACAGATGACATCTGCATCTAGAAGTCAACATGCATGTGAATGTTTGGAGGTTCATTACCACCCGATCTCTCACCCTGGAGGCTTCAACTTTGGAAACTTGATGCAGCTCAAGCTTGTATAAACAGACAAAAACATTGTTATAATATAAATACAAAATCTACAATAAATCCTTCACCATTCCACCATCTCCTCCACCAATTTACTTTTCTGAGAATACTTTAGAACAAGGGTAAGGAACCTATGGCTCTCGAGCCAGATGTGGCTCTTTTGATTATTGCATCTGGCTCTCAGATAAATCTTAGCTGACATTGCTTAACACGATAAGTAATGAATAATTCCGCTGGTAATCACAGTGTTAAAAATAATGTTCAAATTATAAAACATTCTCATGCATCCATCGTTTTCTACCGCACCTGTTCAAGAAGTCGCATTAATGGGAAGAAGTATTTTATTTATTATTGAAGTGAAGTGAAGTGAAGTGAATTACATTTTATATAGCGCTTTTTCTCAAGTGACTCAAAGCGCTTTACATTGTGAAACCCAATATCTAAGTTACATTTAAACCAGTGTGGGTGGCACTGGGAGCAGGTGGGTAAAGTGTCTTGCCCAAGGACACAACGGCAGTGACTAGGATGGCGGAAGCGGGGATCGAACCTGCAACCCTCAAGTTGCTGGCACGGCCGCTCTACCAACCGAGCTATACCGCCCGGTATAGCTCGGTTGGTATTATATTGGTTAGTTTCAGAATAAAAATGTTATCAAAAAGAATAAGAGACCTATTATACTCTAAAAATTGTGGTCTTACCTAAAAAATCATGCATTTAGTTGTATTCAGTGTTAAACAATATTATATGGCTCTCACGTAAATACATTTTAAAATATTTGGCTTTCATGGCTCTCTCAGCCAAAAATGTTCCCGACCCCTGCTTTAGAACCTCTAGAGTCAAATGTTTCTCAGGCTGAAAAATTAAAATTGCACAAACTATATTTTCTTAACTGAAGAAGATGTTAAGAAAAAATAAAAAATAAAACAACATTAAAATATATATATATATATATATATATATATATATACCGCGACCCCGAAGGGAATAAGCGGTAGAAAATGGATGGATGGATATATATATATATATATTTAATTTTTTACTAAAGAAGGTGTGGTGGGCAGCACGGTGGAACAAAGGGTTAGTGCGTCTGCCTCACAATACAAAGGTCCCGGGTTCGATCCCGCGCTCAGGATCTTTCTGTGTGGAGTTTGCATGTTCTCCCCATGACTGCATGGGTTCCCTCCGGGTACTCTGGCTTCCTCCCACCTCCAAAGACATGCACCTAGGGATAGGTTGATTGGCAACACTAAATTGGCCCGAGTATGTGAATGTGAGTGTGAATGTTGTCTGTCTGTCCGTGTTGGCCCTGCGATGAGGTGGAGACTTGTCCAGGGTGTACCCCGCCTACCGCCCGAATGCAGCTGAGTGAGGCTCCAGGACCCCCCGCGACCCCGAAAGGGATAAGCGGTAGAAAATGGAAAAAAAAAACATGAAGGTGCGGTACGAGAAGAATAAGATAGGATGGACTTTAGTTATCCCACAATGGGGACATTATGTAGTGTAGTGCAGATACAAAAACATACTTAAACAGGGAAACATAAAAGAACACAGAGGACTACAAACACATTTAAGGAGCACAGCGTTTATGCCACCAGCTGCCACTTCAGCAGCACCATTTCTACATACAGCTACAAAGTAAAACACAAAGAAAAATCAAACAATGAGCAATAAATACATATTGCTCACATATGATTGCACCACACATAGACAAACAACAAAACAAATCAAAAAACCCAATTTAAACACAGCATAGGCCAAAGTGTCCGATACATGCTCTTTTAGCTCCGTGAATCATTCACATCTCTGCCGATCTTTCCACTCGGACTCTGGTGTGCCAGAGAGCCGGCAGCTGGTCTACAGTGCAAACATGGCCATGGCCAAAAAGCTCCCCCCAGGCACATCCAAAAGTCCACAAAAAAACACCCAAAAACAAAGCAGCCAAAGTCACCAGTCTCGAAAGAGCCCGAACCAAAATAAAAAAATCTAACTTGAATAAAAGGGGGAAACATTAAAAATACAAAAGGAAGATACACAAGCGTGCAGTGCTCCTGCAACCAGAAGCCACTACAGCGGTGCCATGTTGTAACAAAGGCACCGACTCACATCACGCAAGATGTGTCGATACCTGCTGTCCAAGTTAAGGTACATTGGTTTATTTCAATCAATCAATCAATGTTTATTTATATAGCCCTAAATCACAAGTGTCTCAAAGGGCTGTACAAGCCACAACGACATCCTCGGTACAGAGCCCACATACGGGCAAGGAAAACTCACCCCAGTGGGACGTCAATGTGAATGACTATGAGAAACCTCGGAGAGGACCGCATATGTGGGTAACCCCTCCCCCCCTCTAGGGGAGACCGAAAGCAATGGATGTCGAGTGGGTCTGACATAATATTGTGAAAGTCCAACACATCAGCGAAAGTCCAGTCCATAGTGGGGCCAGCAGGAACCATCCCGAGTGGAGACGGGTCAGCAGCGTAGAGATGTCCCCATCTGATGGACAGGCTAGCGGTCCACCCCGGGTTGGGAGCAGAGTAGAAAAGAAAAGAAACGGCAGATCAACTGGTCTAAAAAGGGAGTCTATTTAAAGGCTAGAGTATACAAATGAGTTTTAAGATGAGACTTAAATGCTTCTACTGAGGTAGCATCTCTAACTTTTACCGGGAGGGCATTCCATAGTATTGGAGCCCGTATATAAAACGCTCTATAGCCCGCAGACTTTTTTTGGGCTCTGGGAATCACTAATAAGCCGGAGTTCTTTGAACGCAGATTTCTTGCCGGGACATATGGTACAATACAATCGGCAAGATAGGCAGGAGCTTGACTGTGTAGTATTTTATACATAAGTAGTAAAACCTTAAAGTCGCATCTTAGGTGCACAGGAAGCCAGTGCAAGTGAGCCAGTATAGGCGTAATATGATCAAACTTTCTTGTTTTTGTCAAAAGTCTAGCAGCCGCATTTTGTACCATCTGTAATCTTTTAATGCTAGACATAGGGAGGCCCGAAAATAAAACGTTACAGTAATCGAGACGAGATGTAACGAACGCATGGATAATGATCTCAGCATCGCTTGTGGACAAAATGGGACACATTTTAGCGATATTACGGAGATGAAAGAAGGCCGTTTTAGTAACACTCTTAATGTGCGACTCAAACGAGAGAGTTGGGTCGAAGATAATACCCAGATTCTTTACCGAGTCGCCTTGTTTAATTGTTTGGTTGTCAAATGTTAAGGTGGTATTATTAAATAGATGTCGGTGTTGAGCAGGACCGATAATCAGCATTTCCGTTTTCTTAGCGTTGAGTTGCAAAAAGTTAGCGGACATCCATTGTTTAATTTCATTTAGACACGCCTCCAGCTGACTACAATCCGGCGTGTTGGTCAGCTTTAGGGGCATGTAGAGTTGGGTGTCATCAGCATAACAGTAAAAGCTAACACCGTATTTGCGTATGATGTCACCTAGCGGCAGCATGTAAATACTAAAGAGTGCAGGGCCAAGAACCGAACCCTGGGGAACTCCGCACGTTACCTTAACATAGTCCGAGGTCACATTGTTATGGGAGACACACTGCATCCTGTCAGTAAGATAAGAGTTAAACCAAGACAAGGCTAAGTCTGTCTTCCCAATACGCGTTTTGATACGCTCTAATTAAATATTATGATCAACAGTATCAAAAGCGGCGCTAAGATCAAGAAGCAGCAACATAGATGAAGCATCAGAATCCATCGTTAGCAATAGATCATTAGTCATTTTTGCGAGGGCTGTCTCCGTAGAGTGATTTGCCCTGAAACCGGACTGAAAAGGTTCACAGAGATTGTTAGACGCTAAGTGTTCATTTAGCTGCTGTGCTACAATTTTTTCGAGGATTTTCGAGATAAACGGAAGGTGGGACACCGGCCGGTAGTTTACCAGGAGATCAGGATCGAGGTTAGGTCTTTTGAGTAGAGTATGAATAACCGCTTTTTTGAATGCTAGGGGAACAGTGCCAGAGGAAAGTGATAAATGTATAATATTTAACACTGATGGACCTAGTAATACAAAAAGCTCCTTGATAAGTTTCCCAGGAATTGGGTCAAGTAAACATGTTGTTTGTTTTGTCCCATTTACACATTTTGACAATTCCTCCAATGTTATTTAATCAAAGAGAGAGAAACTATTTTGGAGGGCGGTATCCGTCGTATATACAGTCGTATCTGTGTTAATAGAACCCAGTTGTAGCTGAGATGCATTGTCTTTAATCTCTTTTATAATTACTTAAATTTTCTTATTAAAGAAATTCATAAAGTCATCTGTTGACTGGGTGGAGCTACTGGGAGGAGTCCCTTGTTGGGTTAGCGATGCTACTGTACTAAACAGAAATTTAGGATCATTTTTGTTGAGGTGGATGAGATTTGAATAATATTTAGCTTTAGCTGAGGTAAGCATGCGTTTATAAGTTATTAAACTATCACACCATGCTTGATGGAAAACCTCAAGTTTAGTCGCACGCCACTTGCGTTCCAGCTTTCTACATGATAATTTCTGGGCTTTAGTTTCTTCTGTAAACCATGGGGTACGCCTTTTAGGGGCCCTTTTTAGCTTTAGCGGTGCTACAATATCAATGGTGTCGCGCAGGGCGTCATTAAAGTTGTTAGTGAGGTTATCAATAGAGCCCACATAATTTGGGAATGGTGCCATTACCGAAGGCAGTAGGTCAGTAAGAGTCGTCGTTGTGGCAGCATTAATGTTGCGGCTGCTATAGTAGTTATTATTATTATTATTAGTTTGTTGACAATGAGGTAATGATCGGACATTACTTTAGTGTACGGGAGTATCGTAACTTTAGAGGTGGTGACACCCCTGACAAGCACTAGATCTATCGTATTACCGTTGCGATGCGTGGGTTCATTTATTATTTGTGTAAGACCACAGCTATCAATTATAGTCTGGAGCGCCACGCATGGAGGGTCCGATGGGGTATTCATATTGATATTAAAGTCCCCCGTTATGATTATATTGTCGGCGTGCGTCACTAGATCAGCAAAAACTCTGAGAATTCACTGATAAAGTCCGAATAGGGCCCAAGGGGGCGGTAGATAATAGCCAGGTGGAGAGGCAGCGGTGTGACAAACCTCAAAGTGAGCACCTCAAACGAGTTATATTTATTATTTAGGTTAGGTGTAAGATTATAGTTTTCATTGTATATTAGTGCGACACCCCCTCCCCTTTTAAGAGGTCGGGCAACATGTGTATTGGTATAATTAGGAGGAGATACCTCATTTAGCGCAAAAAAATTGTCTGGTTTGAGCCAGGTCTCGGCGAGACCAACGACGTCAAGTTTGTTGTCTCTAATGACTTCATTAACTAATAACGTTTTGGAAGATAATGATCTTATGTTTAAAAAGCCCATATTATAGGTAGTGGGCTGTTTTGAGGATTGTTTGTTGAAATTATCCGAAGTAGCAATATTAATAATGTTGCGTTTATTATGCGTATTGCACTTTAAATAGTTTCGACCATATCTAGGAATTGATACGACGGGGATATTCAGATAGTTTGCTTGATGTTGCGATAAACTGAACACATCATAGTTAGCTACCACAGTACAATGTATGTCTGCCTCTGACACGGTCACAAAAGAAAAAACATTATGTGAGTTGTGTTTTATTCTAAGAGAATTGCTATGTGTGCAGGGATTATCCAGCCTGACGCCGGCTAGTTCTAGTTTAAATGGCTTCTTACCCGGAGACTCCACGCTTCTTTGGTTAGCTTTTCTCTTTGTTGTTAGCCCAGCTTGGCTCGACATAAGCGCTCGCACCGCTTATGTCGTCTCCATTGGCGGTCCCCGCTAGTACTTTACTCCGCTGCTACAAAGGCCGCTCGATGTAGCCCACGAAGTATTCCCATGCTAGCGAGGAGGTCCACTGTACATGCATCTTTCAGTCTATAACGACCCGATCCATCCACATCCAGAATTGTCTGTCGGTCGTATGTGATCACAGAGTGTTCACGCTTTGAGCCAGCCATGAAATTGACAGAAATGACGGGTGTTTTTTGCCAAATTGCTCTACACTCCCAAGAGCGTTAGCATAGCCGCAGCATACCATGCGCCGCCATCTTGCCATATTTATTTTACTTTAGGAAGTTCTCACTATCTTTGCATTGATTTTATCTCCTGATGTATGCCCAGTAAGGACATATCTCTATCACTGTGCCTTCGCTGATTCTCTGGGGCTCTTTATATTATCCTGTCAGTTGAATGTTTGCCTCCATGCATCACAACTACTAAGCTGTAATTGAAACATTACAAAAGGAGGACAGGGCCCCAGAGATGGCCTCTGCCCGATATCTAATCCAAGCACATCATACATGGCATCTAGGTCCTTCATGCATCAGGTATGCTCCGCAGCACGATGTATACTAATCAATGACAATATGATTACCTCATGGATGGCTGCATATATTATTTGACACAAAGACCCCAGGCTTTCTTTTTGTGAGCCTTTAGTTCAAACTCAGTCAATAATTATTGTTGGTATTATCTAAGCACAACCTAATGGCTGTGTTGAGAGTACACATATGTGAAACTGGGAAAGACAATCATGTGAGTATACTGTTGACATGGAGGCAGTCCTTCGAGAGTGATTATTAGCTTCGCAATGCTCTGTGAGTGATCGTCTTATAGCCACAAGCACACATTGTAAACTTCCTGTACTTGGGTGCTTCAGTGTTGGGCAAGGTAACCTTCCCTCCCCCTCAATGCCAGACTTGTAGATGATACCGACAGAAGCTGGAATGATCGCACAGATACAGTGTATACTTTATTTCTCACGGTGACACAGGCTGAAGAGTTATTTCATTCTCTCAGAGGCGAGGGGGTCATACTGTCTGAGCAATAGCCTGGGCTTTCTCACACGTGGTTGGACTCTGCATCATTCAAGGCCCCCTGAAATCTGTCTGGGTGATAAGCTGCCAGTACAGATGGGAACAACAGCAGATACGGCTTTTAAAGCTGTTCAGCTTGACTCAAAGGCTTCTGTCTGCTTGCCAACTCCCTGATTACTCAATCCATCTTTTTATGCTACTTAAA
The DNA here is from genome assembly GCF_033978785.1 of Entelurus aequoreus. Lineage (NCBI taxonomy): Eukaryota > Metazoa > Chordata > Actinopteri > Syngnathiformes > Syngnathidae > Entelurus > Entelurus aequoreus. The sequence continues at coordinate 41,167,174 of NC_084732.1, read as the reverse complement.
GTCTGCCCTAACTGCTTCCAGGTCTCTCCATGGCTCCCTGTCAATACTTGATACTACGCAAAGTCAATTTTGGTTACTGCAAGCAAGAAAACATTAAAAATGTCCGATATTGTTCTCAATCAAACTATACTATTCCGTATCAGAACTCCCATTGTTCTAGACTGAAAAGAAATCCAAAGTTTTAAAAAGAGAGTTAATTTAGTGTAGGGATTCAGAGAGAAGTTATTGAAGTTTTCTATCTCTGAAATCATTTGTCTTACCTTCATGCTCATTTGCAAGAGCAGCTCAATACAAAAAGAAGGATTACATGAAATTGATTGTTTGTCAACCTTGAAATGTGAGGTTTCACATAGCAGAAGAGATATGAAAAGACACTAAAAGGTTGAAACGGTTTCACAGTTACCAGATTAATGGCAAAAAACATAGATATGGGTCATTTATATAACATTGCAATGAAATAGTATTTTGCTGTATGTTAATATTAAATTAACTAAACAATTTAATTGCATGATTACAATGTTCATTTAGTTGATTTAGCATAATTCGTTTTGTTAAATACATTGTAATTTTAATCTGTGTTATACATTATTAATATCTATTTATGAGCTATTTTAAAAGCAAGAGTGTAATACGTCTTGTGTTTAGGGTTCACCGTGATCAGGAAGAAACAGGCTCCGTGTCAGAATATTGAGTTCTTTTTCTTTTTCTCTCTCGCGTCTTCACGCTCCTTCCTTTTCCGTCTCTCCTTGCTCGTCTCCCCTCTCCGGTCCCTCACGCTGCTAATAAAGAGACAGGTGATTAGATAACCTGTTCCAGCTGGGTTATCCACTCACCTGCAGCTGCTTCATAGCCGGCTCCTGCACACGCCCCGCCCGCAGGAGATGCGTGGACCACGCCCCTTCCACATGTCTCCACCGCCAGTCTCAGGCCGGGGAGCCGTCTGGCCGCGCCCACTACCCCTCCCTCCGTAGAGGGCCGCGAGAGGAAGTCGGCCACGGCCATCCGCGTACCCGGTCTGTGGACCACCCGGAAGTTGTAGGGCTGCAATGCGAGGTACCACCGGGTGATCCGCGCATAGGCATCCTTCATGCGGTGGAGCCACTGGAGTGGTTTGTGGTCTGAGCAGAGACTGAAGGCGCGCCCCAGCAGATAGTACCGGAGGGCCCCGACCGACCACCGGATGGCGAGGCCCTCCCTCTCCACTGTGCTGTACCTCGCCTCCCGGTCCGAGAATTTCCGGCTGATGTACAGTACGGGGCGGTCGACGTCCTCCGCCCGCTGGGACAGCACCGCCCCCAGTCCCCTGCCCGACGCGTCTGCCTGCAGACAGAGGGGGATAGCAAAGTTAGGCATGTGCAGTACCGGCTCCTCACAGAGGGCTATCTTTACCTTCTCAAACACCCGCTGGCACTGCTCTGTCCACTGGACCAGTTCTGGGGCACCCTTTCGGGTGAATTTGAATTGAATTGAAGTATTTATTTCAAACCTGCACAGTACAACAACACACATTTTTTTTACATTTTGGCAGAGACATTTATGCAAGGTTTGAAAAGGGGTTGGATGAAGCAGATGCTTATAATATCCCAACCCCTCTCACTCATTCCACATTTAACATAAACAATATAATACAAGAACAATACTATACAAACAAAAACAAGAAAAGCTCCTGTACACTAACAATCCAAAAGTACCACTGTTACTATGAGACAAGACAAGACGAGACAAAACACACATACACACACACACACACACACACACACACACACACACACACACACACACACACACACACACACACACACACACACACACACACACACACACACACACACACACAGGCCCAAACACTCCCTCACCATACACCTCTCTCCCATCGCTCTGTGCTGAGGGCATCACTCTCTTTCCTCCTCGTACTTCTTCAGTACTTCTTTTTTAAACAGTGTTTTAAATTGAATCATGTTAGAACACGTTTTTAATTTGTCCCCTAAGTTGTTCCACAGACTGACTCCACGCACTGAAATGCACATTGATTTTAAAGTTGTTCTAAATTTAGGCAAATATAATTTGTTGTTTCCTCTTAGACTGTAACTATGGTGAGCATCTCCATCTTGGAATAGGTTCTGTATATTGGATGGTAGAGAGTTTTGGGATGCCCTAAACATAATTTGAGCAGTTTTAAAGTTGATCACATCGTGCAGTTTAAGTTGCTTTAACTCCATGAATAGTGGATTTGAATGATGTCTGTAGTTGACATTGGACACAATCCTAATGGCCTTTTTCTGCAGAGTGACTAAAGGCTGTAGATGGGATTTATAACAATTTCCCCAGATTTCAACACAATAGTTTGAATACGACATAATAAAGGAATGATACAATAACAGCAGAGCATTGGTGTTCAATAAATGACATGATCTCCTCATCATTCCAAAACATTTAGAAACTTTTGTCCTCAGGTAATTTATATGAGGCTTCCATGATATATTTTCATCTACAAACGTTTGTATTACCACTCCTAAGAATTAATTTTGTTGAACATATTCTATTGGTGTATCATCAATAACAATCCTGATGGGTATATTACTTTTGCGATTGCTAAAGAGCATGATTTTGGTCTTCTTTAAATTCAGAGACAATTTGTTGGTATTAAACCAAGTTTTTAACTTTACCATCTCAGTTACAGAGGCCAGAAGTTGCTTCACGTCGTCACCTACACATGTAATGGTTGTATCGTCAGCAAAGAGGATGAACTTCAGCAGTGTTGATACTTTACATATTTCGTTGATATTCATTATAAATAGTGTGGGTCCTAGTATCGACCCCTGGGGGACTCCACAGGTTATGTTCATGAGTGTAGATTGATGTTGGTCGATCTGAACAATCTGCTGTCTCTCATTCAAGTAGCTCTTCAGCCATTTCCCTACCACTCCCCTTATGCCATAGTTTTCCAGTTTATTTACCAAAATCTGGTGGTCAATGGTATCGAAAGCAAATGTGTTCTTCTCGATACCATTAGTAATGTTCTCTATTAAATCACTTAAAGCTAATGAAGTCGACCTATTTTGTCGGAACCCATATTGACAATCAGATAATAATGTGTGCTTTTCAATTAAGCCACAAAGTCTATTATCAAATAATTGTTCCAATATTTTTGACAACTGTGCTAGAAGGGAGACGGGCTGGTAATTTGTGAATTGGTGTTTGTCTTCAGATGTGAAGATGGGGATGACTTTTGAGAGTTTCATTTGTCAATCAATCAATCAATCAATGTTATTTATACAGCCCTAAATCACAAGTGTCTCAAAGGGCTGTACAAGCCACAACGACATCCTCGGTACAGAGCCCACATACGGGCAAGGAAAACTCACCCCAGTGGGACGTCAATGTGAATAACTATGAGAAACCTTGGAGAGGACCGCATATGTGGGTAACCCCCCCCCTCTAGGGGAGACCGAAAGCAATGGATGTCGAGTGGGTCTGACATAATATTGTGAAAGTCCAACACATCAGCGAGAGTGGGGCCAGCAGGAACCATCCCGAGTGGAGACGGGTCAGCAGCGATGAGATGTCCCCATCTGATGAACAGGCTAGCGGTCCACCCCGGGTTTGGAGCAGAGTAGAAAATAAAATAAAAGAAACGGCAGATCAACTGGTCTAAACAGGGAGTCTATTTAAAGGCTAGAGTATACAAATGAGTTTTAAGATGAGACTTAAATGCTTCTACTGAGGTAGCATCTCTAACTTTTACCGGGAGGGCATTCCATAGTATTGGAGCCCGAATAGAAAACGCTCTATAGCCCGCAGACTTTTTTGGGGCTCTGGGAATCACTAATAAGCCGGAGTTCTTTGAACGCAGATTTCTTGCCGGGACATATGGTACAATACAATCGGCAAGATAGGCAGGAGCTTGACCGTGTAGTATTTTATACGTAAGTAGTAAAACCTTAAAGTCGCATCTTAGGTGCACAGGAAGCCAGTGCAAGTGAGCCAGTATAGGCGTAATATGATCAAACTTTCTTGTTTTTGTCAAAAGTCTAGCAGCCGCATTTTGTACCATCTGTAATCTTTTAATGCTAGACATAGGGAGGCCCGAAAATAAAACGTTACAGTAATCGAGACGAGATGTAACGAACGCATGGATAATGATCTCAGCATCGCTTGTGGACAAAATGGGACGAATTTTAGCGATATTACGGAGATGAAAGAAGGCCGTTTTAGTAACACTCTTAATGTGCGACTCAAACGAGAGAGTTGGGTCAAAGATAATACCCAGATTCTTTACAGAGTCCCCTTGTTTAATTGTTTGGTTGTCAAATGTTAAGGTGGTATTTTTAAATAGATGTCGGTGTTGAGCAGGACCGATAATCAGCATTTCCGTTTTCTTAGCGTTGAGTTGCAAAAAGTTAGCGGACATCCATTGTTTAATTTCATTAAGACACGCCTCCAGCTGACTACAATCCGGCGTGTTGGTCAGCTTTAGGGGCATGTAGAGTTGGGTGTCATCAGCATAACAGTGAAAGCTAACACCGTATTTGCGTATGATGTCACCTAGCGGCAGCATGTAAATACTAAAGAGTGCAGGGCCAAGAACCGAACCCTGGGGAACTCCGCACGTTACCTTAACATAGTCCGAGGTCACATTGTTATGGGAGACACACTGCATCCTGTCAGTAAGATAAGAGTTAAACCATGGGAGACACACTGCATCCTGTCAGTAAGATAAGAGTTAAACCAAGACAAGGCTAAGTCTGTCATCCCAATACGCGTTTTGATACGCTCTAATAAAATATTATGATCAACAGTATCGAAAGCGGCGCTAAGATCAAGAAGCAGCAACATAGGTGAAGCATCAGAATCCATCGTTAGCAATAGATCATTAGTCATTTTTGCGAGGGCTGTCTCCGTAGAGTGATTTGCCCTGAAACCGGATTGAAAAGGTTCACAGAGATTGTTAGACGCTAAGTGTTCATTTAGCTGCTGTGCTACAATTTTTTCGAGGATTTTCGAGATAAACGGAAGGTGGGACACCGGCCGGTAGTTTACCAGGAGATCAGGATCGAGGTTAGGTCTTTTGAGTAGAGGATGAATAACCGCTTTTTTGAATGCTAGGGGAACAGTGCCAGAGGAAAGTGATAAGTTTATAATATTTAATACTGATGGACCTAATAATACAAAAAGCTCCTTGATAAGTTTCCCAGGAATTGGGTCAAGTAAACATGTTGTTTGTTTTGTCCCATTTACACATTTTGACAATTCCTCCAATGTTATTTCATCAAAGAGAGAGAAACTATTTTGGAGGGCAGTGTCCGTCGTATATACAGTCGTATTTGTGTTAATAGAACCCAGTTGTAGCTGGGATGCATTGTCTTTAATCTCTTTTCTAATGACTTCAATTTTCTTATTAAAGAAATTCATAAAGTCATCTGCTGAGTGGGTGGAGCTACTGGGAGAAGTCCCTTGTTGGGTTAGCGATGCTACTGTACTAAACAGAAATTTAGGATCATTTTTGTTGAGGTGGATTAGATTTGAGTAATATTTAGCTTTAGCTGAGGTAAGCATGCGTTTATAAGTTATTAAACTATCACACCATGCTTGATGGAAAACCTCAAGTTTAGTCGCACGCCACTTGCGTTCCAGCTTTCTACATGATAATTTCTGGGCTTTAGTTTCTTCTGTAAACCATGGGGTACGCCTTTTAGGGGCCCTTTTTAGCTTTAGCGGTGCTACAATATCAATGGTGTCGCGCAGGGCGTCATTAAAGTTGTTAGTGAGGTTATCAATAGAGCCCACATAATTTGGGAATGGTGCCATTACCGAAGGCAGTAGGTCAGTAAGAGTCGTCGTTGTGGCAGCATTAATGTTGCGGGTGCTATAGTAGTTATTATTATTATTATTAGTTTGTTGACAATGAGTCAGAACTTCGAATTTTATAAGGTAATGGTCGGACATTACTTTAGTGTACGGGAGTATCGTAACTTTAGAGGTGGTGACACCCCTGACAAGCACTAGATCTATCGTATTACCGTTGCGATGCGTGGGTTAATTTATTATTTGTGTAAGACCACAGCTATCAATTATAGTCTGGAGCGCCACGCATGGAGGGTCCGATGGGGTATTCATATGGATATTAAAGTCCCCCATTATGATTATATTGTCGGCGTGCGTCACTAGATCGGCAACAAACTCTGAGAATTCACTGATGAAGTCCGAATACGGCCCAGGGGGGCGGTAGATAACAGCCAGGTGGAGAGGCAGCGGTGTGACAAACCTCAAAGTGAGCACCTCAAACGGGTTATATTTATTATTTAGGTTAGGTGTAAAATTATAGTTTTCATTGTATATTAGTGCGACACCCCCTCCCCTTTTAAGAGGTCTGGCAACATGTGTATTGTTATAGCCAGGAGGAGATGCTTCATTTAGCGCAAAAAATCGTCTGGTTTGAGCCAGGTCTCGGCGAGACCAACGACGTCAAGTTTGTTGTCTCTAATGACTTCATTAAAGGCCTACTGAAACCCACTACTACCGACCACGCAGTCTGATAGTTTATATATCAATGATGAAATCTTAACATTATAACACATGCCAATACGGCTGGGTTAACTTATAAAGTGACATTTTAAATTTGCCGCTAAACTTCCGGTTCGAAACGCCTCTGAGGATGACGTATGCGCGTGACGTAGCCCGGGGAACAGAGGTATGCCTTCCCCATTGAATACAATACAAAAAAGCTCTGTTTTCATTTCATAATTCCACAGTATTCTGGACATCTGTGTTCGTGAATCTGTTGCAATTATGTTCATTATGGAGAAAGAAGCTGAGCAAGCAAAGAAGAAAGTTGTCGGTGCGAAACGGACGTATTTTTCGAACGAAGTCAGCAACAACAGTACACAGCCGGCGCATCTTTGTTTACATTCCCGAAAGATGCAGTCAAGATGGAAGAACTCGGATAACAGAGACTCTAACCAGGAGGACTTTTGACTTCGATACACAGACGCCTGTAGAGAACTGGGACAACACAGACTCTTACCAGGATTACTTTGATTTGGATGACAAAGACGCAGACGTGCTACCGTGAGTATGCAGCTTTGGCTTCTAAACATTTGATCGCTTGACCGTATGTGCGCAACTTTTTTTTTGCGTATGTACGTAACTTTTTTAAAATATATAAGCTTTATGAACCTTGGGTTAGGTGAACGGTCTTTTGGGCTGAGTGATTGTGTGTGTTGATCAGGTGTTTGAATTGTATTGGCGTGTTCTATGGAGCTAGGAGCTAGCAGAGGAGCTAGGAGCTAGCATAAAAAACATGTAGGTGTTTTTATGCAGGATTAATTTGTGGCATATTAAATATAAGCCTGGTTGTGTTGTGGCTAATAGAGTATATGTATGTCTTGTGTTTATTTACTGTTGTAGTCATTCCCAGCTGGATATCAGGTACCGTGAGTATGCAGCCTTGGCTGCTAAACATTTGATAGCTTGACCGTATGTGCGCGTCACATACGTAACTTTTTAAAAATATATAAGCTTTATGAACCTTGGGTTAGGTGAACGGTCTTTTGGGCTGAGTGATTGTGTGTGTTGATCAGGTGTTTGAATTGTATTGGCGCGTTCTATGGAGCTAGGATCTAGCAGAGGAGCTAGGAGCTAGCATAACAAACACGTAGGTGTTTTTATGCAGGATTAATTTGTGGCATATTAAATATAAGCCTGGTTGTGTTGTGGCTAATAGAGTATATATATGTCTTGTGTTTATTTACTGTTGTAGTCATTCCCAGCTGAATATCAGGTCACCCCCGGCTCTCACAGCATCTTCCCTATCTGAATAGCTTCAACTCCCCTCTAGTCCTTCACTTGCACTTTACTCATCCACAAATCTTTCATCCTCGCTCAAATTAATGGGGAAATTGTCGCTTTCTCGGTCCGAATCTCTCTCACTTCATGCGGCCATCATTGTAAACAATAGGGAACTTTGCGTATATGTTCAATTGACTACGTCACGCTACTTCCGGTAGGGGCAAGCCTTTTTTTATCAGATACCAAAAGTTGCGATCTTTATCGTCGTTGTTCTATACTAAATCCTTTCAGCAAAAATATGGCAATATCGCGAAATGATCAAGTATGACACATAGAATAGATCTGCTATCCCCGTTTAAATAAAAAAAATTCATTTCAGTAGGCCTTTAACTAATAGCGTTTTGGAAGATAATGATCTTATGTTTAAAAAGCCCATATTATAGGTAGTGGGCTGTTTTGAGGATTGTTTGTTGAAATTATCCGAAGTAGCAATATTAATAATGTTGCGTTTATTATGCGTATTGCACTTTAAATAGTTTCGACCATATCTAGGAATTGATACGACGGGGATATTCAGATTGTTTGCTTGATGTTGCGATAAACTGAACGCATCATAGTTAGCTACCTCGGTACAATGTATGTCTGCCTCTGACACGGTCACAAAAGAAAAAACATTATGTGAGTTGTGTTTTATTCTAAGAGAATTGCTATGTGTGCAGGGATTATCCAGCCTGACGCCGGCTAGTTCTAGTTTAAATGGCTTCTTACCCGGAGACTCGACGTTTCTTTGGTTAGCTTTTCTCTTTGTTGTTAGCCCAGCTCGGCATCCCCGCTTCTGCTTCCGCTCGCACCGCCTATGTCGTCTCCATTGGCGGTCACCGCTAGCACTTGACTCCGCTGCTACAAAGGCCGCTCGATGTAGCCCACAAAGTATTCCCATGCTAGCGAGGAGGTCCACCGTACATGCATCTTTCAGTCTATAACGACCCGATCCATCCACATCCAGAATTGTCTGTCGGTCATATGTGATCACAGAGTGTTCACGCTTTGAGCCAGCCATGAAATTGACAGAAATGACGGGTGTTTTTTGCCAAATCGCTCTACACTCCCAAGAGCGTTAGCAGAGCTGCTGCATTCTCATGCGATGCGCCGCCATTTGTGAAGGAAATTGTCCAAGTTGAAAAGATACATTTCTTTTCATTTCTTCCCGTTCCGGTTCACCGTGCGTGACTGCTCGCCGTCTGTTCGCTGTTGCGAAAAAGGCTAAGTATCGCTCTATCTGTGTGCTTTAATTGTTCTACAGCTTTCTTTATCACTTCTCAAACATATTTAGTGGTACTATTTAACTTGCGAATCACCCGATCTCTGTCCCACCACCCTTTCCTCAGCTAGCTAGCTGCTAAGCTAGCGCGGAGAAAGGCAGCGCCGGTCAGAAGGTAAGTAGGAAGCTACTCCCGCAGACCGCGACCACTTCTCTGAGGACAGCAGGAACTTCACTCGGTGACAGAAAACACTGTGAGTAATGGCTTCCTGCGCGTCTTGCACCATACTCACAGAGAGGTTGGCTCTGCTAGAGGGCCGTGTCCGCCAGTTAGAGCAGAGTAATGTCGTAACTTTAGATGTTGCGGACACATCTGCTAGCGTTAGCTGTAGCGAGCTAACTAGCCCAGCTTGTAGCAGTCCTAAGTGGCCTACAAGCTACGGTGTACCGGTTGAGACGCATAATAGATTAAGCTCTTTAGCTAGTCCTACACCCCAGTCTACCGGGCACCACACCTTAGTCATAGGGGACTCCATCACCCGAAACATAAAGCTTAGCAAACCAGCCACAGTAAAGTGTATCCCCGGGGCCAGAGCACCTGACATTGAAGCTAATCTTAGGGAGCTAACTCGCAACAGGCCTAGTAAACACGTACGACAGGCTAATCGCACCACTAATTATGCGAATATAGTTGTACACGTTGGCTCCAATGACACTAGAATGAGACAGTCAGAGATTACAAAGAGAAACATAGCCAGGACTTGTGATCTCGCCAGAAAGATGTCCAGGCATCGAGTAATTGTCTCTGGCCCTCTGCCTGCGAGAGGCAATGATGAGAGATATAGCAGATTAGTCTCGCTTAACAAGTGGCTGGCTAACTTCTGTAGGCAACAGGGAATAACGTTTATTGATAACTGGCCCTCTTTCTGGGGCAAACCAGGCTTGCTGATGAGAGACGGCCTTCACCCTAACCAGGAAGGCGCCATCATCCTGTCTAGAAACATAGACTACTATTTAAGTCTCACTTGACTGACTACACTAGAGCAAGCCCGGTCACAGGCAATTACAATGTCTGTTAGTCCGGGTGAGGAGTCAGTTAAGCTAGAACTTAACTGACTCCTACATGGATAATCCATGTACGCATAGCAATTATCTTAGAATAATACACAATTCACATAATGTTTTTTCTGTTGTGTCTGTGTCAGAGGTGGACATGCATTCTACTGAGGTGGCAAATTATGATATGTCCAGTCTATTGCAGCACCAAGCAAACAATCGGAAAATTCCCGTCATATCAATTCCTAGATATGGTCGAAACTATCTAAAGTGCACTACGCATAATAAACGCAACATTGTTAATATTGCCACTACGGATATTCTTAACAAAAACTCGTCAAAACAGCCCAATACCTATAATATGGGCTTTTTAAACATAAGATCATTGTCTCCCAAGGCGTTATTAGTTAATGAGGTCATTAGAGACAACAATCTTAACGTCATTGGTCTTAGCGAAACCTGGCTCAAACCAGACGAATTTTTTGCGCTCAATGAGGCATCTCCTCCTAACTATACGAATGCGCATGTTGCCCGTCCTCTTAAAAGGGGAGGGGGTGTCGCACTAATATACAATGAAAATTTCAACCTTACCCCTAACCTAAATAATAAATATAAATCGTTTGAGGTGCTTACTATGAGGTCTGTCACACCGCTACCTCTCGACCTGGCTGTTATCTACCGCCCCCCTGGGCCCTATTCGGACTTTATCAGTGAATTCTCAGAGTTCGTTGCTGATCTAGTGACGCACGCCGACAATATAATCATAATGGGGGACTTTAATGTCCATATGAATACCCCATCGGAGCCTCAGTGCGTGGCGCTCCAAACCATAATTGATAGCTGTGGTCTTACACAAATAATACATGAACCCACGCATCGCAACGGTAATACAATAGATCTAGTGCTTTTCAGGGGTGTCACCACCTCCAAAGTTATGATACTTCCATATACTAAAGTAATGTCCGATCATTACCTTATAAAATTTGAAGTTTTGACTCATTGTCAACAAGCTAATAATAATAATAACTGCTATAGCGGCCGCAACATTAATGCTGCCCCAACGATGACTCTTGCTGACCTACTGCCTTCGGTAATGGCACAATTCCCAAATTATGTCGGCTCTATTGATAACCTCACTAACAACTTTGACGATACCTTGCGCGAAATTATTGATAGTATAGCACCGCTAAAGCAAAAAAGGGCCCCTAAAAGGCGCACCCCATGGTTTACAGAAGAAATTAGATCTCATAAATTATCATGTAGAAAACTGGAACGCAAATGGCGCGCGACTAAACTTGAGGTTTTCCATCAAGCATGGAGTGATAGTTTAATAACTTATAAACGCATGCTTACCTTAGCTAAAGCTAAATACTACTCAAATCTCATTCGCCTCAACAAAAACGATCCTAAATTTATGTTTAGTACAGTAGCATCGCTAACCCAACAAGGGACTCCTCCCAGTAGCTCCACCCACTCGGCAGATGATTTTATGAATTTCTTTAATAAGAAAATTGAACTCATTAGAAAGGAGATTAAAGACAACGCATCCCAGCTACAACTGGGTTCTATTAACACAAATACGACTGTATATACGACGGACACTGCCCTCCAAAATAGTCTCTCTATTTTTGATGAAATAACATTAGAGGAATTATTACAGCGTGTAAGTGGGATGAAACAAACAACATGTTTACTTGACCCACTTCCTGGGAAACTTATCAAGGAACTGTTTGTATTATTAGGTCCATCAGTGTTAAATATTATAAACGTATCACTTTCCTCCGGCACTGTTCCCCTAGCATTCAAAAAAGCGGTTATTCATCCTCTGCTCAAAAGACCTAACCTCGATCCTGACCTCATGGTAAACTACCGACCGGTCTCCCACCTTCCGTTTATTTCCAAAATTCTCGAAAAAATTGTTGCACAGCAGCTAAATGAACACTTAGTGACTAACAATCTCTGTGAACCTTTTCAATCCGGTTTCAGGGCAAATCACTCTACGGAGACAGCCCTCGCAAAAATGACTAATGATCTATTGCTAAGGATGGATTCTGATGCGTCATCTATGTTGCTGCTTCTTGATCTTAGCGCCGCTTTCGATACCGTCGATCATAATATTTTATTAGAGCGTATCAAAACACGTATTGGGATGACAGACTTAGCCTTGTCTTGGTTTAACTCTTATCTTACTGACAGGATGCAGTGCGTCTCCCATAACAATGTGACCTCGGACTATGTCAAGGTAACGTGCGGAGTTCCCCAGGGTTCGGTTCTTGGCCCTGCACTCTTTAGTATTTACATGCTGCCGCTGGGTGACATCATACGCAAGTACGGTGTTAGCTTTCACTGTTATGCTGATGACACTCAACTCTACATGCCCCTAAAGCTGACCAACACGCCGGATTGTGGTCAGCTGTAGGCGTGTCTTAATGAAATTAAACAATGGATGTTCGCTAACTTTTTGCAACTCAACGCTAAGAAAACGGAAATGCTGATTATCGGTCCTGCTAGACACCAACATCTATTTAATAATACCACCTTAACATTTGACAACCAAACAATTACACAAGGCGACTCGGTAAAGAATCTGGGTATTATCTTCGACCCAACTCTCTCGTTTGAGTCACACATTAAGAGTGTTACTAAAACGGCCTTCTTTCATCTCCGTAATATCGCTAAAATTCGTTCCATCTTGTCCACTAGCGACGCTGAGATCATTATTCATGCGTTCGTTACGTCTCGTCTCGATTAATGTAATGTATTATTTTCGGGTATCCCTATGTCTAGCATTAAAAGATTACAGTTGGTACAAAATGCGGCTGCAAGGCTTTTGACAAAAACAAGAAAGTTTGATCATATTACGCCTATACTGGCTCACCTGCACTGGCTTCCTGTGCACTTAAGATGCGACTTTAAGGTTTTACTACTTACGTATAAAATACTACACGGTTTAGCTCCAGCCTATCTCGCCGATTGTATTGTACCATATGTCCCGACAAGAAATCTGCGTTCAAAGAACTCCGGCTTATTAGTGATTCCCAGAGCCAAAAAAAAGTCTGCGGGCTATAGAGCGTTTTCTATTCGGGCTCCAGTACTCTGGAATGCCCTCCCGGTAACAGTTAGAGATGCTACCTCAGTAGAAGCATTTAAGTCCCATCTTAAAACTCATTTGTATAATCTAGCCTTTAAATAGACCCCCCTTTTTTTAGACCAGTTGATCTGCCGTTTCTTTTCTTCTCTCCTCTTCTCCCCTGTCCCTTGCGAGGGGGAGTTGCATAGGTCCGGTGGCCATGGATGAAGTGCTGGCTGTCCAGAGTCGGGACCCCGGGTGGACCACTAGCCTGTGCATCGGTTGGGGACATCTCTGCGCTACTGACCCGTCTCCGCTCGGGATGGTTTCCTGTTGGCCCCGCTGTGGACTGGACTCCCGCTGATGTGTTGGATCCACTGTGGACTGGACTTTCACAATGTTATGTCAGACCCACTCGACATCCATTGCTTTCGGTCTCCCCTAGGGGGGGGGTTATCCACATATGCGGTCCTCTCCAAGGTTTCTCATAGTCATTCACCGACGTCCCATTGGGGTGAGTTTTTCCTTGCCCGTATGTGGGCTCTGTACCGAGGATGTCGTTGTGGCTTGTACAGCCCTTTGAGACACTTGTGATTTAGGGCTATATAAATAAACATTGATTGATTGATTGAAATTGCAGATGTGTGTGAATGGTTTGATGATTTCTTCCGCTACGTTCCGGACCGTCCTCATGTCGAGGTCATAAATGTCACGTGATGTTTTGTTCTTGCTTTTCTGAATAACCTCTAAGACTTCCTTTTCGACAGTCGGAGTAAGGAACATCGAATAAGGATTTTTTTCAATAAGGTCCATGGGCTGTTCATCATTAATTGGGATTTTTTTTTGCCAGCTCAGGCCCAATATTAACAAAAAACATATTGAAGCCGTCAGCAATCATCTTCTTCAAGGACTGTTTGAACCATGCCCAATAATTGTATTTAATACCTTCCAAATTACCTTTATATCATTTTTCTTTTGGATTAATAGTTTGGTGGTGTATTATTTTCTGCTTGCTCTTAATATGCTGGTTAATTTATTTTTATATGTTTTGTACTTTTGTTCTGTTTCTATGGTTTGATGCCTAAAAAAAGTGCTATATAAATATTTTTTCTTTTTGCAAGCATTCGCAAGCCCTTTGGTTATCCGTGGAGTTTCTGTGGAGTTAGTTATAGTGCATTTTTTGATGGTGCAGTGTGCATCATGAATTGAGAAAAAAATGTCATGAAATAAATTATAAGCTGCATTTATATCTGACGTTTGAAAAACAGAATCCCAGTTTTGTTTTGCTAAATCATTCTTAAGTGCTGTTAATGATCGTTCTGTTGTGGCTCTTCGATAATAGTCACTATTCACAGGTTTGGATGTTTTGCAGTTAATATTGTACACCATGAACACCGGTAAATGATCACTGACGTCACTCACTAACAAGCCTCCAGTTACAGTCTGATCTACAATGTTACTGAATACACTACCGTTCAAAAGTTTGGGGTCACATTGAAATGTCCTTATTTTTGAAGGAAAAGCACTGTACTTTTCAATGAAGATAACTTTAAACTAGTCTTAACTTTAAAGAAATACACTCTATACATTGCTAATGTGGTAAATGAATATTCTAGCTGCAAATGTCTGTTTTTTGGTGCAATATCTACATAGGTGTATAGAGGCCCATTTCCAGCAACTATCACTCCAGTGTTCTAATGGTACAATGTGTTTGCTCATTGGCTCAGAAGGCTAATTGATGATTAGAAAACCCTTCATGTTCACACATCTGAAAACAGTTTAGCTCATTACAGAAGCTACAAAACTGACCTTCCTTTGAGCAGATTGAGTTTCTGGAGCATCACATTTGTGGGGTCAATTAAACGCTGAAAATGGCCAGAAAAAGATAACTTTCATCTGAAACTCGACAGTCTATTCTTGTTCTTAGAAATGAAGGCTATTCCACAAAATTGTTTGGGTGACCCCAAACTTTTGAACGGTAGTGTATGTTGTCCATAAGTGTGGTTCTGTGTGTTGTGATTCTTGTGGGTCGTGTGATCAGTGGGAATAAGCCCATGGAGAACATGGTGTCAATAAATTCTGCTGTGTGTTTGTGTTTATTAGGATTCAAAAGGTTGATATTAAAGTCACCACATACTATATCTTTTTTGTTTCTTTTAAATAATTTTTCCATCCATTCATTAAATATTTTCAAGTCGGATCCTGGTGTCCTATAAACGCAGCTTACAATAATGCGTTAACTATTTGAAAATGATAATTCCACAGTGACGCATTTGAAGAGTTCCTCAACAGCTAAACACATATCATTTACAATACTACAGCTGATATTTTTGTCCACATACAGAGCCACACCCCCTCCTCTCTTATTTTTACGGTTGGTGCAAAACATTTCATACCCATTTAATTCAAATTAATTACTTGTATTCTCTTTTCATCCATGTCTCTGACATACCTATAATATTAAATGGAGATTTGAATTGATTCAAATAGTCCTGGATATCATCAAAATGAGAGTATAGACTCCTGCTATTAAAATGTACTAGAGATATGTTATTATCTTGCATAAATGTTTTGTCAAATGTGACATCATTATAATATAAACAATCATTGTTGGTGTTTTGAGGAGCATTTCTATCTGGATCCATTTCGCTCATAAATCTTTGTGATTTGTAGTTGATGTGGTCTGAGAAACTGATCGATTCCAAATTGTGGGAGTTTATCAAAACTTCATTCTCCTCTATTTCATAGGAGAATTCACTATCAGAACTATGCATATAGAGTTATTTCAGAAACATGAAAAGAAGAAGAGGGTGTGTGATCATGGTCAGATAAATCATCCCTCTGTTCATGAAATATGAACAAGAGAAGAGGGCATATGGTCAAGGACTGTGGGCCACAGACACACAACACAAACATGCACACAACAACTGGACCATTCAAGCAAACACATAAACAATCTCTCATCCACACACACAGAAATATACACTCACACACTGAAGGCAATAAAATAAACATGGAAAAACAAAAAGCTCCCCCCAAGAGCCTCTAAATATCCGATCGCAAAAGTAAAAAACTAAAGAAGTAATATTAACCAAAAAAAAAAATATATATATATATATATATATATATATATATATATATATATATATATATATATATATATATATATATATATATATATATATATATATATATATATATATATATATATATATATGAGGTGTGGTAAGTATCACATATTTAATATGGAACAACTTCAAAATGCAAAAATAGTTCCCTAAATAATTCCCATTCATAGCACCATTTTCGTAGTTAGGTTCGGATAACAAACAGAAAAAAAAGAAGAAAAAAAATATATATATATCTTCTATGTGTACAAAATAATATTGTGGTTTAGTAAAAAAAGAAAAACAGAAAAAAGAAAAACAGTTACGTGGCAACATGACGCGTCAACGACTCAGGAAGTAAACAGATCCATGCCTGTCTCCAGCACAGAAGCACAACGACAACAAAGTGTCACTGAAGAAAAATCAAACAAAAATAGTCTTACCAAGTGTTGTATGTCCATGTCTCTGTGTGGGTACCCCCAAGTTCAGTAGAGTTTACGAGGCTGCGGAGATTAACTTTTTAGCCTCTGCTGGATTGTCAAAAAAGTGTTGTTGGGAGCCTTTGGAGAGATTGATTGTTGCTGGATAGATGAGAAACGCTTCAAAGCCAGCTTTTCGAGCGCTGTACATAGTGAAGTAGCAGGGTCGTCTCAGCTTGGCCGTCGCGTCACTGTAGTCCGAGGCAAAGCGAACGGAGTTCCCGGACAGCTGAAGAGGAACTTTCCTAGCCTCCTTTAAAATGCGGTCCCTATCCGTGTACCGCAGACACTTCACAATCATCGCCCTGGGACGGGGAGATTGGCGCGGGGGGCCGATGCGATGGGCCCGCATAAGCTCCGGAGGATTTTCAGCCAAGGCAGGGAACCACTTGGGGATGTTGGCGGACAGGTAAGACAGCGCGTTATTTCCTTCCTCGCCTTCTTTGATGTTGATTATTCTAATGTTATCCCTCCTGCTTCTGTCCTCGAGAGCTATAATTTTTTTCTCAATCTGCGTGAGCGTGCTGGTGAAATTGAGCATAGCATCCTCATTGCTCTTTACGCATGTTTCAGTAGAAGACACTTCATTGCGGACATATTCTATATTGGCAGCGTGCTTGGATAAAGTATCTTGAATTGAGCCAAGTTGATCCTCCAATTGCTGGAATCGCTTTTGGGATCTATCCTCATCCTCATTGAAAAATGTCCTGAGTAAAGTCTCAAGATAGGCCTCAGTGACGACAGGTGTTTGAGACGAGGACGATCCCGACTCCATTGTTGCCTTTTTCATCAAACTTTTGTAACGGGTGTGCAACAAATGAGGAAAGCGTTTGTTCATAAAATAAAAAGTTATGGCAGAAATCCAAGTAGCTTAGAGATTTTTAGAGCATGCACAGGGGAGCTTCAGTTTTGGACGTGCTCTACTCCGCCATCTTAGAAAAAGGTTGAGGTCAGTCAGTGGGCTGGTCAGGTCTGCGAACCGTGGAATGAACCGGCGGTTGTAGCCCGCCAGACCCAAAAACTGCCTCACCTCTTTTTTCGTCTTTGGGGGTGGACAGGCCGCGATCGCCGCCGTCTTGTCTACCTGCGGTCGCAGCTGGCCCCCTTCCAAGTGGTACCCCAAATACTGTACTTCCCTCCGGCCAACTGTGCACTTTGCCGGGTTGGCGGTGAGCCCCGCCCGCCTCAGGGATTCGAGCACTGCCCTCCCCCGCCGCATGTGCTCCTCCCAGCCGCTACTCTGGATGATGACGTCATCCAGGTAGGCAGCCGCATATGCCGCGTGAGGGCACAGCACCTGGTCCATGAGGCGCTGCAACGTGGCGGGCGCACCGAACAAGCCAAACGGAAGTGTCACGAATTGGTATAAACCTTCCGGAGTGGAAAAGGCCGTCTTTTCCCAGTACTCTAGTGATAAGGGAATCTGCCAGTAGCCCTTGGTTAAATCCAGTGTCGTGAAAAACCGCGCAGTGCCCAGCCGATCCAGGAGCTCGTCAACCCGAGGCATTGGGTATGCGTCAAAACGTGATACTTCATTCACCTTGCAGTAATCCACACAGAACTGCACAGACCCATCCTTCTTCCCTACCAGAACGATGGAGCTGCACCACACACTGTGGGATTCTTCTATTACCCCCAATTCCAGCATGGTTTTTAATTCCTCCCGAACTACTTTGCGCTTGGGTTCGGGGAGCCGGTATAGCCGAGACCGCACTGTAACCCCCGGGCTAGTCTCAATATAATAATAATAATAATAATACCTGGGATTTATATAGCGCTGTTTCTAAGTACCCAAAGTCGCTTTACATGTTTAAAAACCCGTCATTCATTCACACCTGGTGGTGGTAAGCTACTTTCGTAGCCACTGCTGCCCTGGGGTAGACTGACGGAAACGTGGCTGCCAATTTGCGCCTACGGCCCCTCCGACCACCACCTATCATTCATTCATCATTCATTCACCGGTCTGAGCGGCACCGGGGGCAAGGGTGAAGTGTCCTGCCCAAGGACACAACGGCAGCGATTTTTTTTTTTTGGTAAGAGGCGGGGAGCGAACCTGCAACCCTCAGGTTTCTGACACGGGCGCTCTACCCACTGCGCCATGCCGCTGGATGAGGTTCGTGCGGCCGGGCCGAAGGGAGAACACGTCAGAAAAGCGCCGCTGCAGCTTAGCAACATCCGCTTTCTGCGCTAACGTGAACAGATTGACACAGGAAAGGGAAGAGGGCGGGACCTTGGGCCCGAACTCCTCCTGTTCTTCCACCATCGTTACCATGGAAGCAGGCTCCGCCTCCTTCAATGCTTTCAGTAAGTACGGATGGTAAATTTGCGTGTCTCTGCCCCGGTCCGAGCGTCGAACCTCGTAATCCACATCCCCCATCTGCCGTGTGACCTCGAAGAGTCCTTGCCACCTGGCCAGTAATTTCGAGCTGGATGTTGGGAGTAACACAAGCATTTTTTCTCCCGGTGAAAATTTCTGTTGCTGAGTTCCCCTGTTATACGCGCGCTGCTTATGTTCCTGGGCGCGGAGCAAATTCTCGTGTGACAGATGCCCCACCGTGTGGAGTTTTGCTTGCATGTCCATGACGTACTGAATTTCGTTTTTGCTGGCGCATGGACCCTCCTCCCAGCTTTCTTTAATTACGTCCAGCACCTCACGCGGCTTCCTGCCGTATAATAGCTCAAAAGGCGCAAAGTCTGTGGAGTCCTGATGTACCTCCCGCATCGCAAACATTAGGGCATCCAGCCATTTATCCCAATTCGGTTTGTCCTCGTGCATAAACTTACGGATCGTGGTTTTCAGCGTCTTATTTAGCCGCTGCACCAGCCCATCTGTTTGTGGGTGGTATACACTGGTGCGGATCGCTTTAATTCCCAATAACCCTTATAGTTCCTTTATCGTGCGTGACATAAAGGACGTGCCCTGGTCAGTCAGAATCTCTTTCGGGATTCCAACTCGGGAGATGACCTGAAACAGGGCCTGCGCGACACTTTTTGCCGAAATGGAGCACAGTGGCACTGCTTCAGGATAGCGCGTTGCATAATCCACCAGGACTAGCGCAAAAGGGATATAGATAGAACCTTTATTTAACGAGATAAGAAAACCCATTGAGATCAAGATCTCTTTCACAAGGGTGACCTGGCCAAGAGGTCAACAGCACATGTCACAGAGCAGTTTCAAAAATAATACATTAAGACATACATTTTAAAATACATAAGAGAACTGTAAAACAACAGAGATTTACATCTTTAAAAACACAGGCACTGTGCAAACGTCTCTATCCCCATGTGCTCGGGTGAAATGGTCCGATGAGGTCCATACCAATTCTCTCGAAGGGGACTTCCATGAGCGGAAATGGGCGCTTTCGGGTGGCCGCTGGGTTCAGCAGCTGGCAGTCCGGGCAGGCAGCACACCAACGGCGCACGTCTGCCCAAATGCCCGGCCAATAGAATCGGACCATGACCCGATTAAGTGGTTTCTCATACCCCATGTGGCCAGCCATGGGACTGTAGTGCGCCGCCTGGAAAACCATTTCCCGGCGGCGTTTGGGCACCAACAACTGGGTGGATTCCTCCCCTGTCTGAGTGTCACGGCTCACTCGGTATAACCTGTCCCTAATAATTGTAAAATAAGGGAATACCCGCGCTGTTCCCGGGCGCACCAGCTGACCGTCGATGTAATTCACTTGGTCCCAGGCCACAAGCAAAGTTTCATCTCAGGACTGCTCGAGGGGAAAATCCTCCATAGGCATAGGGGCCCACTGGGGTTTCGGGGGGGGGGGGGGGGGGAGTGGGGGGGGGGGGTTCACGGCCGTCTCGAATGAACTCGCGTCGCCACTGAGAACGGCGCGGACATTCCCCTTTCCTACGGTCCTTGAACGTACCCCCATGCATTGTGTCACTAAACTATTAAACCCCAACCAATTTGTTTCTAAAAGTAAGGGGGGGCGTAAGGTGCGCACTTACAGCAACCTTGACACTATGCTTTTGACCATTATACCACTGGCACCATAGGGTCATGAACATCCCCATGAACACACCTAATTTTCACCCGTGTTGCCTGCCTCAAAGCCCCGGGTCGAACCAAGTTTTGGTGGATCATGGACTGCCTACAGCCCGAATTCACCATGGTACTCCCTTGTGCCCTTACCGGGACGCAGTACGCCTCTCCCGGATCGGGGGAGGGTGCTGGAAGACCAACCACCTGCCTCACCTGGCCCACCTCCATCAGTGGGCACTCCCACCATACGTGAACAGGTTGCCCGCACTTCCAGTACACCTGCCCAGGTGTGCGAAGCGCCGTCTGCGGGGGTAGCCCCATCTCAGCAGCGCTTGGACCCTGAAAGGGAGGAGGAGCAGAGGATGGATTACAACCCCGGCTTTCCCCCCTTGATGAGACTGGTGTGGGTCGTTGGTGCCTCCTGTGCGGTGTTGGGGTGCGTGGTGTGGGAACCTGTCTACGGGCCGTGGCCACATCTGCTGGCCTGGGTCGTTTCGTCACTGGCGCTTGCTCCTCCCTTTGCGCGGGCCGTTGGCGCGGCACTGGTACCGGGCGCACAGTTCCCCTCCGGGCTGCTTTCTCCCGCCCCACCTCTCGGTGGACGGCCAGGTGGTCCTCAGCCAGTGTCACCGCCGCTGGCAGATCGCGTGGACGGTGTTATCTTATCCACGCCGAGGTCCGCTTTGGGATGGCAGCCAGGAATTGTTCTAGCAGTATTAGTTCAAACATGGCACTGACGTACCTTGTCGGGTGCAGCCATCGTGTGGCCGCGTCGCGCAATTGCTGCCCCAGTGCGAACGGCCGGTCATCCGGAAGTGGCGCCGGTGGTCCTCTGCCGAGCTATCCACTCGGTTCAGGATGGCCCTCCTCAGGTCCGGGAACAGCACCCGGGATGCCGCTGGTAGGCTCAGCACTGCCCGCTGCGGCTCTCCTGCGAGCAGCGCCAGCAGTCTCACACCCCATTCTTCTACGGGCCACTCACATGCTGCTGCCGTGGCCTCGAAGATGTCAAGGAAGGCTTGCGGGTCTTCCGTCTCCGCCATCCGCTGCATGGACGTTTCCCCCTATCCTGTCGGCCATCCCCTGCAGGATCCGTCCCTGCTGAGCCATCTGCAGGCGGACCGCGTCCATCTGTTGATGGTTGGCTGTTGCCACTTCTGTCAGGACTTGTCCCAGCGCGGTCAGGGGGTTTTGCTCCGCTTACCCGTCACTTGCCGGTTGGGCGCCAATGTAACACGTCTTGTGTTTAGGGTTCACCGTGATCGGGAAAAAACAGGCTCAGTGTCAGAATATTGAGTTATTTTAATTTTCTTATTTTTCTCTCTTGCGTCCTCACGCTCCTTCCTTCTCCGTCTCTCCTTGCTTGTCTCTCCTCTCCGGTCCCTCACGCTGCTAATAAAGAGACAGGTGATTAGATAACCTGTTCCAGCTGGGTTATCCACTCACCTGCAGCTGCTTCATAGCCGGCTACTGCACTAGCCCCGCCCGCAGGAGACGCGTGGACCACGCCCCTTCCACAGAGAGATCTCAACATATTCCCAAATATGTACTGTAATTTTAAGGCTATAGAGCATATTATTTTTTATTTAAACCGCACCCACCAAATTTGGTGGGTGTCAAAACAAATAATTTGTATCTTAATTTTTTTCTAAGGTGCATGCTATGAAAATTCCATGTATGTTTTACAGGGATTGCCTGAGGGTTATTTCCCTCAGAGCCAAAACACATTGCAATTGTATCTTCCTTTCGGCCACAGCACTCTGCTAAGGTGACTGGAAATCTGCAAAGCAGTTTTTGTGTAAAACAGCTAACTGACTGCACCACAAATACATTATTGTTTGCTCTGAATTATCTTATCAGATATTGTGAGACTTGTTTCTATGACCGTGGTCATAGATTAATGGAAAAATATCTAGTTCTTGCAAACTTTGCAGTGACTATGAGGTCAAGCGGAAGTCCTTAGTGGTTTATACAAGTGCATTGTGTAAAGAACCACTGTAGACTATTTGTACATTCCAACGTTTGTCCTGTTAACCTATTTTGCAAATCGCAGGTATGCATGTGGTTGCACAACAGCAAAAACTGCACATCAACTTCTGACTAATATGACAACATTCGTCTCTTTTATTAGTAGTTGTGGAACGTTTTTCAGCCGAGGTCTTTGACAAACGTGTGTAGCAATGCTCTAATGCATCTCTTTCATGGTAACAACAGGAGAACTGTGTATTCACTAAATTGGAATCGATACAATAAAGATGGTAGACGGTTTATTGAGATATAAACAACTTATCTCACGTATTAAGTCGTGTCTGTGCCATCATGGCAGCATTTTATTGCTGTGCGTCAACATTGGGACCAGGCTGACCCCAGGGTACTGCAGACCCTTCCCCTGTAATTACCTTCCCCTCACATTGTTCTGAAGGAGTTGAGGTGAGCCTCCTTCTGCTCCTCCTGCACACTTTGGGGCATTATCATAAATACAGCACATTAACACTTGTTCCTGCCTTGTCAGGATATAAATTAAGTCTGCAGGTGTCCCGGCGAGGTTTACCCCTGATGCTAATTAAAGCATGATAATTAGGTTGGTTAAATTCGGTCCTTTCAGCCCCAGTGCCCCCCTCGGAATACAACAATCGCAGATTGCAGACAAGAGAGGGTCTTAGAGGATGCTTCTCTTGCTAACACATAAGAAGCGACCATCGGGTGCCTGATAAAGTCATTCACCAATACTGGAGGGAATATATGGGCTTGTAATTATGATTTTACGTGTGACAATTCTCATTCATCTGACTCGGGATGGTTTTGTGAAGGGAAGAGACAACATTTTGATGAGCTTCTTCCTCTTCATCAGGGAGAGAACTATTAATTTACACCAGAGAAATACCTCCAACCCCCACCCCCCCCCCCCCCATCCCACCTTTATTCTCCTCTCTCCATGTCTCTATGACCTTGGCGTCTGGCAGGCCTTATCAAGCAAGAGACAAGAACAAAGAACTCAGAGAATAACAGAAGGTTATGGCAGCTCTTTAAAGCATTTCAGAGGCTCAAGCATAAGTTCTGTCTTCTTATAAGAGTGAATACAAAGTCAGTGTATCCAGTGATGCTGAGCTCATTAGGTGATGCCAAGATGTATGCAGAGGATTGTGCACCTTTACAGAGAGGTCACTAAAGGACACGGATCTGAATATCATTAATCACTACCGTGCTCCTTCAGAAGGTCTCCACGCTTTAATGTAGCTCTCCAGTTCAGTTAGGGGAGTGTACTCATTTTCATATGAGACAGGAACACTCGCGGAAGAAGAGCCAAATAAAACGTATTTCTCAGGAGTGGCTGATGCTTGTATTATCTAATATTGCATTTATTAAGTTGGCCTTAAAGTTGCCAGATCTGTCATTTTTGGTGGCCTTGCCAATCTTGAAAGGCTGGTAGATGAAGTGGAGTGGGGAAAAAAGAGAATAAAGAAGGAGACGGACAGGAACAAGGGAACAATTGTTGCTAAAGAGTCGGTCTAGTAGTCGTAGTCTAGCAGTTCATCATCCTCTCCCTTGCGACTTGTGGACCCTTCAGTGGGGATGAAATATAATAAAAGAATAGGAACGAGTTACAAACCTGGACAGAGATGGAGTATAAAATTCAGAATTAGACGGTTCCCTCCCTCCCGTGTAATCCAGATGTCAGACTGCGTGCAGGCCTCCCAGTCCAGGCCTCTGGGACTGGTGAAGCCCTCTGACAGCACAGGGAGAACAGCTGTGCACAGGTCCTTTGCTCTCCTGCTCACAGCTCGAATTTGGGACAAACACATACTGCTCTTTGTTTACACATTGTTGTTGTGTATGGACTGCGCTTGTTTACAAGCTTTTTGTTGTGACTTCTATGTGTGCCATTGTTCTGCATTGTAATCAGTTTTGGAAGCTGATGGCTCTCTGGAGGTGTCATGAAAGCACGCCACAATGAACATTTTTAAGAGTAAGTTCCATTGTGACTACTACTTAGCAGAAGCACACCTGATGTATCACATAGGATTACATGGGAGTTGATTCTGGTTCACCGCATCTTCTCACTTTGTCAGCACTTTACTGGTTATACTTTTCAGACTGTGGATACTGTTTAATGTCAAAACTGAAGAGTTATAAAGAAATCGATTTTACATTTTCTCCAGGCCTGCACATTACTGTTCCTCTCTATGACTGGTCACTAGCTTTTACTCATTTGCTTCCAAGTTTGATGGACTACAGTAGAGCAGGGTTGTTTAATTAAAATTGAGTAAGGTCAATGACATTTAGGTGTAAAAATACACTAAAACAAACAATTTGTGAAATCATACTAATTTAGTGAATGGAAACTTAGTCAGTTAAAGAAATGTTTTGTGCAAAAAGGGATTAGGACTCATGAATGTAGCTTACTTTTTTGGGAAACAATTGCAGTTCTCCGGACAGCTTCACTGCTGAATGTGTGCTAAATGCAGAGAAAATGGTCTCCGTGTGAGAAAACAGAAAAGGAGTTGACATCCCGAAGAGTGGAAACGAAGTAGAAAAAACGTCTCTGACGACGTAACTATTTCTCAAAGGGACCAAATTTTCCCCAGTACTCTGAGTCCTAAGGCATATGCATCAAAGGATGTATCTATGGTTTTTTGAGAAAAAATATGTGGCTTAGTGCCTACAAAACAATCACTGATGCAAAGTTAATAAACGGCTATTACGTTTAGGTGGCTGTCCCAGAGTAGTGAGATGTGATCTTGGTACTAACAATGGCCATGTCATAGGTTTCTGTGTTTCTTTGTCCCTTGCTCACAACACCTTTGGTAGCTACCTGGAGGGAGCAACACTGCCAATCAGACAATCGGAATTTATACGCAAACAGTGTGTAGCGTTTTGGCTGTACTTGTTAGCTTACCTTTGACACCATGTACACTACAAACACAGTCTACAAACAGTCTGTGAGTATTATTATACTTTAACGTTATGTTATTAAACTGCCCTTTTCTTACCCGTGTCCAATTAAAATAAATGTACAGTCACATGGTCCAAGATGCGGACTGAGGCCCGCCATTTAGAGGTAGTTGCAGTAAAGCATTTGAGGTCGGACACAGTCTGTTCCAGGACATTGATCAACCTATGATTTTTTTTTTTTTTTAAGTTAAGTTAAGTTAAGTTAAACTTAACTTAACTTAAAAAACTTAAACATTTTTAAAAGAATACTCTTCCAGAAAATATCCAAATCAAGATAATATGTTTGTAACGACAACCGTTTCGGATGCCGATTTCACATCGCCTACTAAACGGGTCACTGTTCTATATAAAGAGCACCAACATAGAATTTTCTGGCTTTGGAGGTATTTTCAAAAACATAACAAAGATGGGGTGGTGGCTGCGTGAAAAGAAATAGCGGACAGCCGAAACAAACCCAAACTCAGTTCTTGTGCCGTGTTATTTTAAAAGTATTTGTCACGCAAATTTAAAATTATGTCTGGTATTAAGTATCAGGTCTAAAGATTGTATACATTTTCTCAAATTCCGACAAGAAATAAATCAGTACCTCCTGTTATCTAATAATTAACATGAGATCAACAGAAGATTAAGGATCAGCTTCAACATTGTGCCTGAAAAGAGGCAGAGCATAAAGAGACTAACCCATTCCAAAAGATACGGGACTCGGACTCGTATTCAAAGCACATTTACGCACAACCGGGCATTGTACAAAACGGGTTATTTTCTGGCACATTTATAAATCAATAAACCCACAACAGCAATTAAAACATATGTGGTACTGTCAAAATTTAAATTGCAAAAAACATTAAATGTAAAAAATAAAGAAATAAAATATCTGAACTCACATGTCATCGCCAGGACAGCTGAGCTAGCTTCCGGGGTTGACGGACATCGTCTCACAAGATGTAGTTTCTCTTTAAATATCCTTCTTTAAAATGGCCTTGCAAATATATGTGTTGTCTTGTCTAATCATAAAAGATGCAGACAAAGCGTGTTGGCTGACTTCTTAAAGTTTACTCCACAGCGCGCTCGTCAATAACATCCAGCTGCCGGCATGTCTTCATTCAACCTAAACGCGGCTACTGCGCATGCTCTTCATTACTGTGGAATGCTGGGTAATGGAGTTCTTATGTTACTTAGCTCATAATAACATCACAATATACATCTGCCTTGGGCCAGCTCGAAGGCCTTACTGACAACAACTCGTGATCTGATTGGCTATCGCAACTGTCTGTCAAATTTTTGTGTCCGTTCACTTACAGTGCACAGACATTGTTGAATCTGAAGGCCCCGGGCAGATTTCGTACAGCATGGCAACATAAGCTAGCTGAATTTTGATTGGATGAAAACTCTAAAACCTAAAAACAACAGCGCTAGAAGAAGCATAATATGACATGAAGAGAATATGAATACTTTTAGATATTTAGGGAAAGTAAATGATACAATACTTTTATCTTTAATTATGATCATGATTTCTGGTTATGTTAGGCCAGCAGAGAAGGCCTTGCTGGCCCTGACGGCACACCACTGATCGTTTGTCACTGCAGAATGTCATGTCTGTGTTCATGTTTTTGTTTGGCCATGTGCTGTTTTGTTTTTTGGACACTTCCTTAGTTCCTGGTTTCACTTCCTTGTTTTGTTTGTCACCATAGCAACCATTAGTTTCACCTGGTTCACATTGTCATGTCACGCACCTGTTCACGGTTAGTCACGCACCTGTTTTCACTTATCATGTCACTATATAAGCTTTTCTGTTTCTGTTGTTCGTCCTGGCGACATCACACCTTCATCTTCTCCACACATTTATGCTCGGCACCTGTTTACCATAGTTCTTGTTTCATCTCATGCCAAGTAAGTTTTGTTTGTTGTTCATAGTTTTGTGCCCACGTGCATGTCTTTTGTTTCATAGTCTAGTTTTCTACTTCCGCATTTGTGCGCGCCTTTTGTTTGTACCTTTTTGTTTGAGTTAAAATATTAAACATGTCCTCACCTGCACGCCACGTATGGTCCAATTCATTTGCACCACGGGAGAGCAAACCATGCCAAAGACCTAGTCTTGACAGATGTCGCCAGCATAAGAGTTCTCCCGCAATATTGGACAAAGGAACGTGGGAGGTCCTGCGCGCCATGGAAGCCGAGACACTCCGCCATTCCCCCATGGAGCGCAGGGATCTCATGTGGGGTCCGACCGGCAAACTGGTGCCGATCAGCTCCGTTTGGCCCGGGGACGTTGGCACGTCATCACTGTCCCGGAAGCGGCGCTCCAGACCGAGGACGTCAGGGAAGGTGAGCAGACAGCACACTGCGCTCCTGCAAGCTCCTCCCCCTCCGGGCGGAAATGGGCCGCAGCCTGCCCGGCTTCCCCGGGATGACATCACAGACCAGGATTTTTTTTTTCTGAACTCTTTTTCTTCTGATCATCCGCCCCCAGCAAAAGACTCTAAGTCCAAGATAGAGCACTATCAAAACATGTTTTTAGAAATAAGAGCATGTCAATCACAGTCACCCAGTTTCCATGTCCCGCCCCCCAGGACTCAAGTCACGCCCATGTCACAAAAAAAAAAATTCTCACTCAAAGTCCCAGGTAGAAAAAGAGAGACTTTTGGACAGTTTGGAGGGGAGGATTCTGCCCTCCTTCCGACCTCCCTCCACCCACCCCAAAAGACGGTTCCAGACCGCGGGGAGCGCGTCTGGGATCCGCTCCTTGAGGGGGGGGCTAGGGTTGGGAATTGTTCAGGTGGGGTGGGTCAGCTTCGCCATGCCAAGCCACAGCCACCAGCACGACCCCCACCACCAGTCTTTCGTCACGCCAAGCCACAGCCTCCAGCACGACCCCCACCACCTGCCAAGCCACAGCCACCAGCACGGCCGCCACCACCAGTTTTTCGACCATGCCAAGATCCACCTGCTCCACGCCCAGCTCCACGCCAAGCCCCACCACGCCAAGCGCCACCAGTACCTGCTCCACACCAAGCGCCACCAGTACCTGCTCCACGCCAAGCGCCACCAGTACCTGCTCCACGCCAAGCGCCGCCAGTACCTGCTCCACGCCAAGCGCCGCCAGTCGCAGCTTCACGACGCCAAGTGCCGCCAGTCGCAGCTTCACGACGCCAAGTGCCGCCAGTCGCAGCTTCACGACGCCAAGTGCCGCTAGTCGCAGCTTCACGACGCCAAGTGCCGCCAATCGCAGCTTCACGACGCCAAGTGCCGCCAATCGCAGCTTCACGACGCCAAGTGCCGCCAGTCGCAGCTTCACGACGCCAAGTGCCGCCAGTCGCAGCTTCACGACGCCAAGTGCCGCCAGTCGCAGCTTCACAACGCCAAGTGCCGCCAGTCGCAGCTTCACGACGCCAAGTGCCGCCAGTCGCAGCTTCACGACGCCCAGTGCCGCCAGTCGCAGCTTCACGACGCCCAGTGCCGCCAGTCGCAGCTCCACGACGCCCAGTGCCGCCAGTCGCAGCTCCACGACAAATCCAAGCACCCCCAAACCAAGACCAAGTCCAAGCACCGCCACACCAAGACCAAGTCCAAGACCAACTACGCCAAGACCAAGACCAACCACGCCAAGTCCAAGACCAAGACCAACCACGCAAAGTCCAAGACCAAGACCAACCACGCCAAGTCCAAGACCAAGACCAACCATGCCAAGACCAAGACCAAGACCCCCGCCAAGACCAAGACCCCCGCCAAGACCAAGACCCCCGCCAAGACCAAGACCCACGCCAAGACCAAGACCCTCGCCAAGACCCGCCACGCCAAGCTTCGCCGCCTGCCACGACAACACGCCCACCTCTTCGTCGGCCACGCATGTGGCCCTTCCCGGGTCGCCCACCTCGTCAGGTTCAGCGGCGGTCTACCCGCCGCCGCCACCTGACTCTGCCCCGGTGGATTCGGGGACACCTGGTCTGGCGACCCACCGCCATGTCCCCCTCCCCCCCTCCCATGACTCTTGATCCTGTTTTTTGTTTTTGGACATCTGGGATCTGTCCGTAAGGGGGGGGGGGGTTCTGTCATGTCTGTGTTCATGTTTTTGTTTGGCCATGTGCTGTTTTGTTTTTTGGACACTTCCTTAGTTCCTGGTTTCACTTCCTTGTTTTGTTTGTCACCATATCAACCATTAGTTTCACCTGGTTCACATTGTCATGTCACGCACCTGTTCACGGTTAGTCACGCACCTGTTTTCACTTATCATGTCACTATATAAGCTTTTCTGTTTCTGTTGTTCGTCCTGGCGACATCACACCTTCATCTTCTCCACACATTTATGCTCGGCACCTGTTTACCATAGTTCTTGTTTCATCTCATGCCAAGTAAGTTTTGTTTATTGTTCATAGTTTTGTGCCCACGTGCATGTCTTTTGTTTCATAGTCTAGTTTTCTACTTCCGCATTTGTGCGCGCCTTTTGTTTGTACCTTTTTGTTTGAGTTAAAATATTAAACATGTCCTCACCTGCACGCCACGTATGGTCCAATTCATTTGCACCACGGGAGAGCAAACCATGCCAAAGACCTAGTCTTGACACAGAAAGATTGCTTCAGTAACCTAGTACAGTACAAAGAAGTGACAACTGATTTACAGAATTAATATAGCCATCAGACATTAAAATCTTCATATTTTTTTTACATTTTCATGCAAAACAGAAAAAACCCTAAATGTCTCTTGCATGATGAGGCTAAAAAAATCATTGGATAAATGTGAACATAACGCTTTGTGAGCTGTGTTATGTCCATTCCAAAGAGGCGCCTGTTATGTCTCTCCTGTTTATGGATCTTATTGCTCTTAACAACACACTTCAAAAATTAATCACCCCAGAGCCCCATATAGAAGTCATGCACCTGCTCAACTGCTCTGGTCACCCTCGCTAACTGGAAGCCGACGCTAATGAACAAACAGCGACACATTCTATCAGGTGATATCCAATGTTGCATATTTCTGGTCAGTCTTCGTGGTTTTTGCCTACTAAATCTTTAGCAGGTTTCAATTGTAAAGCTCTCGCATGAGCTTTTTAAACAGTTGCTCAAACAGGGGTGAAGGCCTTGCTCAGATTTTTCCACCTCTCTCCTCCTGTCTACTGTCCTTTTCAGCGGCTGATTTATGGCCCATGTAAGTGTGCAAGAGACATTGCGATTTCAGAGGAAGTCATAAATAGAACAAAACCTGGGAAGACTGGAGGGAAGAGGAGACAGACTGAAAAGGTGGCTAGGAAATGCAGAGTGAAAGCATGAGCGAGAGCTTTTTACTGATTATTTAAATGTCATTTTTCTTCTATAGAGGGAAGGCCTTGTGCTGCACTGCTAGTGTACTTGCTTCCCCTTTGTCTTCTTTCCTGTCAGCTGACCTTTGAACTGCTGATAGTGGTTATGCCTCTCTGTGGTTTGTTCTCCTAATTGGGAGTCTGTGTGCAGATGCTCTTGCAGCTTGAGCGTATATTGTGTGCACTTGCTTTTTAGTGGAACCAACACTGTGAACCTAGTGAAGTCAGTCAAAAAAAACTTTAAAGATGTCATATTATGATCAACACGAAAAGGCGCTTGGCCCCCACCCCGCTTCTCCGTAGGAATATATGAACATCCTAGCAGTCGGCATCCTAATGACAGCAGACCTTGCACGTTAAGTGATGTTTTATTATGTTTTTTTGTTGGCTCTCATGAAGTCTGCAGTGAGCAGTAATCAGTGATTAAGAAAAAAAAGCAAACTTGATGCGTTTTTTAAATTAATGTGCCGTGCCGCATATGCTTAAAATGAGCAAAATACGTAAATATTAAATGTTATTACCCATTACTAAATTACATATATACAGTACTTACATCATGTATATAAAACCTCGATGGAGGTGTTTGGAGTTTTTTTTAAAGGCTTTATAGCTGGAATTGCGTGGCTTCTTTAGGCTCCATTGTAAGCAAACATTTTAACGCATGTATTTAATATTTAGAATGCAAATAAAATTTAAAAAAACATCCATCCTCATGTCACTCATAATTGTGAACCATAGGCAACGTTCCAAAAAAAGTGCAGTCCCCCTTTAAGTCAGATACGCTTCTCACGAGAGACTGTAAATATAATTTATTAGAAGTATACTCTGCTTTTTATTAGAAATGGCAACAGCGACGGATTTAAGCATCCAACTATACATGTATGAGGCAGCTATTGTTCATATTTATTATTATTGTTATTATTGATACTGTTGCTTTTACTGATACAGTTTTCCTTTTTTTAGTATTGTATTTATTAAGTATTGTATTTGTATGCCTTCTCAATTGGTTTGTAAATGTCTACACTTAATTATTGCATAGCTGGGAATGGGTTGGAGTTGCTTTTTTCTTTTATTAGATTATTAATATTCTGTGGTTTTTGTCAATAATATTTTAATATTTTTTAATATAAAATATTATTTTTAGGCCAACACGGCGCATGTAAGTCACACGTCAGCAGCCGACAGGAGATTTTGTAACCTGTAACTTGTTTTGAAAAGGTTTTATTATAATTCATATACCAGATGATATATTACAAGAATCGTGTTGAATCGAAAATCAATTCTGAATCGAATCGTCTTTCTTTACTGAATCCAAATTGAGTTGAACCGTGAGGTACGCAAAATTTCATACCTCTACTGACATCATAGTTGTATGTAGTTTCTGGGAGAAT
Source organism: Entelurus aequoreus (assembly GCF_033978785.1). NCBI lineage: Eukaryota > Metazoa > Chordata > Actinopteri > Syngnathiformes > Syngnathidae > Entelurus > Entelurus aequoreus. The sequence goes on along the minus strand of NC_084732.1, from coordinate 41,134,779 downwards.
CCTTCTGTATTTTGTCAGCAGAGGTTGGTAAAACAGCTTTGGTAATACCAACTTTTCTTACCTATTGAGACCTGCTTATGTGTATTTGGGATCTGCATAGGTTCCTATAATTTGAAACAAATCCGAGGAGACGACGCAGAGATATTTAAAAAACAATCTTGCCTCCCTTTATACTCCCTCCTAACGGCCTGTTTGGAATTTCAACTGTAAGGAAGTTGCTCCGAGTGTGTGCAAAAAAGACTCCTGCTTCACCAACCACAAACCTTCACAAAAAGAAGGATTTTCTGAAAAACGACTTTTAATGGCGGGCTTGGTGTCTACTATTTATGGCAATGAAGAAGACAATGAAACGATAGGTAATAACAGTATGTAAAAATGTGTCAATAATACGTTAGCTATGTTAGCTCTATTTGCTATGTAGCTAGCTCAGCCTTTCAATGTAGGATCTTCGGCAAAATTAAGAATGGTTTTCCTAAAAACTACTTTTAATTGGATTTGTGTCTAGTGTTTAGCAAATTAAGACCCGGGTAGTTTACTGTGTGCCGGCTTGAGCCTATTGTTTAAAACGTTTCGAAGCAACAGTGGTGTAAAAAGATTAACATGTTATAGAATAGAAAAGCATTTTATTGTCAATATACACATGTATACGTTCAGGATTTAGGATTGGAGAGATAAAGACTCAGTGGAAATTTTACCTTAGCCAGCATACTGTACTATAAGACCTGGTTGCCCTTAATGTTACTGTTTTTAACTGGTTCTGCTCTTATCTCACAGACAGGTGTTTTTATGTAAGTATAGATGCATGTTCCTCAGGAACCCTTGAGATAAAATGTGGGGTTCCTCAAGGCTCAATTTTAGGTCCCATTCTTTTTTAGTCTTTATGTGCTGCCTCTTGCGAAAGTCATTAGGAGACATGGCATTAGTTCCCACAGCTATGCTGACGATACAAAGCTGTGCATTGCCGTATCTCCTGATGACACAAGACATATAGATACCTTTGTTAACTGCATTTTAGATATCAAGTCATGGATGACAGTGAATTTCCTACAGCTTAACCAGGACAAAACAGAGGTTTAAGTAATTGGCCTTGAACTTTTACCCAAATTACAAGATTTTAAACCAACACCATCTATAAAGAATCTGGGCTTGCATTTTGACTCCGAGCTGACTTTTATCCCACATACTAAAAATATTACAAAAATAGGTTTTTATCATCTTAAGAATCTCGGGTTTGGGTTGGGGTAGTGGGGTCTTTTGGTGGGGGAGGTGTTAATGTCTCTTGTTTGCATGTTGGCGTTTGGGCTGACTGGCGGGCTGGCGCAGGCTGGTCTCCGTGATCCTGTTGGCGTGTGGTTGCCGGTCGCAGTTTTTTTCGATCGCTTCGATTTGTTTGAGTGGTGCTGGCTGTCTGGGGGTATTGCAGCTGCTGTTTCTGCTGCCGTTTGTTTGTGGTGTGGGCGCCCCTGGCTGCTGGGTCTGGTGCAGGGGGGTGGCTGAGATTGTGACTGGTGACAGCACGCGCGCGAGATGGTTGTCGGGCTGACGAACTTGCCGGCTTCATACTCGTTTATTGTTGTGTTGGTCTATGGACCCCACTTGTAGAACAGCTTGCCAGAGAGCAAGAGACTGCAAAGACCATTAATATTTTTTTAAATAACCCAAAAAACTCTCCTTTTTACTGATCAGGTTAAACTCTTATGTTTTTAATTATTTTATTGTGTTGTTTTATATCTTAATTATTAATATCCCTTCTCTTATTCTTTTAATGTTACATTACTATTAACTTTTTAATGTATTATTTATATTTTATTTCACTAAATTGGCCTAGTGTGTGAATGTGAGTGTGAAAGTTATCTGTCTATTTGTCTTGGCCCTGCGATGTGATGCCTTCCGCCCGAGTGCAACTGGGATAGGCTCCAGCACCCCCACGACTTGAACTTTGGATACTTGATTGATGTTGGAGCCAAACTTTTCTCTGAAATTTTGGGTTGGATTATGTTGTTATCAAATTCGAACTGCACTTTTTTAAAATTTTGCTTATTGTTCACAATCATTATGAAATATCAGATGAATAAAAAAAACAAAACACATTCTAAATCTTAAATAAATGTAAATAAAAGTCTGCTTACAGCGGAGCCAATGTGTGGTCCTCTATTTCGCTCATAAAAACAATAAATAATAATTCAAAAACCGCCAACAATACTCTATTTACATTTCGTAATTTGAATATTAACCAAGTTTTAGTGATATTATTATTATAAGTGCTAACGAAGACAAACTATTTATAGCGCTGCCATGATCACTAGCGTGTGTCTCTATGCTTACATCATCACTTGGTCCGCTGCTTCCATGCTTCCTTGCTCCCTCTAAGTCAGAACTACTTAACACACATCCGGCCCGCTAAAACTTTTCATTTGGCCCACCGAAAATTACCCACATTGGCTTGATGAAACCATTAAAACCAGGGTTGATCATGTATGCAGTAGTCCCGCCACTCCGCACGGGGCAACAGCGAGGCATATGTGTCACTATGAAGCCGTGGGGTGAATAGTGACCATACTTGTCAACTTTGAGACCTCCGATTCCAGGAGGTGGGGTGGGGCGTGGTCGGGGGTGGGGTGGGGGTGTGGTTGGGGGCGGGGGTAGTTGGGGGCATGGTTAAGAGGGGAGGAGTATATTTACAGCTAGAATTCACCAACTCAAGTATTTCATATATATATATATATATATTTATATACACACATATATATATATATATATATATATATATATATATATATATATATATATATATATATATATATACATATTTATATACACATATATATATATATATATATATATATATATATATATATATATATATATATATATATATATATATATATATACATATATATATATATATATATATATATATATATATATATATATATATATATGTATGAAATACTTGACTTTCAGTGAATTCTAGCTATATATATATATATATATATATATATATATATATATATATATATATATATATATATATATATATATATATATATATATATATATTTATTTTATTATACATATAAATACAAGAAATACTTGAATTTCAGTGTTCCGGAGGCTATCCAGTACATGACAGTATTGTCCTGTTTAAGAGTGTCACAACATTGCTGTTTACGGCAGACGAACTGCTTTACGGTAGACAAAAACGTGACTGCTGTTGTTGTGTGTTGTTACCGCGCTGGGAAGACGTTAATGAAACTGCCAAATAATAAACCCACATAAGAAACCAAGAACTCGCCCTCGATTATTCCACAGTTATAACGTGATTGGGCAGGCACGCTGTATATATCGTGGGAAAGCGGACGTGAAAACAGACTGTCGCCACTGTCCCCACTCAGGTCCGCATGGAGCTGGAGGGGGTGTGGCCTCCAGCTCCGGCTGAATTCCGGAAAATTTTCGGGAGAAAATTTCTTCCGGGAGGTTTTCGGGAGAGGCGCTGAATTCCGGGAGTCTCCCTGAAAATCCGGGAGGGTTGGCAAGTATGATAGTGACTACTCATGCAACCCTGAAAAAAAATAGACATAAAACTGGACAACAAAGTATGAATTTTCTGCCCTGAGTAAGTGCTTGAGTAATTATTTTCTGGTGGACCTTTTAAGCGACGGACACATTGATCCAGTCATGCAGCAACAAAGGTAGAAATCCCAGGGTGTAAGTTTCATAACAAAACTTGCTCAAACATGTGTACATAAAGACATTTAGTTTGTTTTGTATTGAAATTGCTGACTTTGTGATGTATTTTGTATTTGTGGTCATGTTGGTATTTGTCTTAGTTTAATATATGTAGTGCTAAATTTGACCAGTTGAAAGTGATAACGCTACACCTTAGGTTTAGTGGTGATATGTCACATTCATTGTGTGCAATATTTGGTGTGTGAATGTTGTTTAATTTCAATATGTGTGAACATGGGACGGCGTGGCGCGGTTGGGAGAGTGGCCGTGCCAGAAACCTGAGGGTTCTTGGTTCGATCCCCAGCTTCTACCAACCTAGTCACGTTTGTTGTGTCCTTGAGCAAGACACTTCACCCTTGCTCCTGATGGGTCGTGGTTGGCGACTTGCATGGCAGCTCCCGCCATCAGTATGTGAATGTGTGTGAATGGGTGAATGTGGAAATAGTGTCAAAGCGCTTTGAGTACCTTGAAGGTAGAAAATCACTATACAAGTTTAACCCATTTACCATTTACATTTGTAGTTTATTGTGTGCGAATATATTAACACTTAACCTTATATTTTATTTATGTAAAATACACAATGGACAATATACTTTTGTAACGTTTATTTTATATTTTTAGTCTTGGGGCAGAACGGTGGCACATCAGTTAGTGTGTGTGTCTCAGAATAAGAAGGTCCGGGGTTCGATCCTGTGCTCTTGATCTTTCTGAGTGGTGTTTTCATGTTCTCCCCGTGACTGTGTGGGTTCCCTCCGGGTACTCCGGCTTCCTCCCACCTCCAAAGACATGCACCTAGGGATAGGTTGATTGGCAACACTAAATTGACTCAAGTGAATGAATATGAGTGTGAATGTTGTCTGTCTATCTGTGTTGGCCCTGCGATGAGGTGGGCTCTTTTCCAGGGTGTACCCCGCCTTCCGCACGAACGCAGATACTCTCGTGAGGGACAAGCAGTAGGAAATGGATGGATGGATTTTTAGTCTTACACATTTAAATGAAGAAAAAAGTGTAAAGAAATAAAAACTGAGGAAGGAAAAGAAGGAACATCAGTCCTCAACAAAACTTCTAGAGCTTCTCTTTCTTCATGCATTTAACTAGCTGCACACACTGGAAACAAATAGCAAGGGCAGAGTAATTAATTAATTAACAGTGCAGTGTGAAAGCCAACGTGTTTACTTTGCAGTTAAGTAAACACAGTCTCAAAAAAATATAACGTGCTCAAGCACTTTCTGACGAAACATTCACATTTAATGTCTGGCCCCTAAGCCCTTGGGCTCTTAAAACTGTGGCCCTCTTCATTATGTAGTTGACTAGATCATAAATATTGCATCTCACCTTGACAGAAGAAGTCTGAGTAGGTATTCCAACAAGTTGGTACACTTTGACAGCCATTTAGACCCAAACATGGCCAGAACGACACAAAAAGACGCTTGGTGCCCCCGTTTCTTTGTGAGGATTATGAGACATTCATCACCTAAATGGGAATATATGAACATCCTAGCAGTCGGCATCCTAATGACAGCAGACATTGTACAGTAAGTAATGTTTTATTATGTTTTTCAGCTCTCTTTAAAGGCCTACGGAAATGAGATGTTCTTATTTAAACGGGGATAGCAGATAGATCCATTCTATGTGTCATACTTGATCATTTCGCTATATTGCCATATTTTAGCTGAAATAATTTAGTAGAGAACATCGACGATAAAGTTTGCAACATTTGGTCGCTGATAAAAAAGCCTTGCCTGTACCGGAAGTAGCGTGACGTCACAGGTTGTGGAGCTCCTCACATCTGCACATTGTTTACAATCATGGCCACAATCAGCGAGAGCGATTCGGACCGAGAAAACGACAATTTCCCCATTAATTTGAGCGAGGATGAAAGATTTGTGGATGAAGAAAGTGAGAGTGAAGGACTACAGGGCAGTGGAAGCGATTCAGATAGAGAAGATGCTGTGAGAGGCGGGTGGGACCTGATATTCAGCTGGGTATGACTAAAACAGTAAATAAACACAAGACATATATATACTCTATTAGCCACAACACAACCAGGCTTATATTTAATATGCCACAAATTAATCCCGCATAACAAACACCTCCCCCCTCCCGTCCATATAACCCGCCAATACAAATCAAACACCCGCACAACACACTCAATCCCACAGCCCAAAGTACCGTTCACCTCCGCAAAGTTCATACAGCACATATATTTCCCCAAAGTTACGTATGTGACATGCACATAGCGGCACGCACGTACAGGCAAGCGATCAAATGTTTGGAAGCCGCAGCTGCGCACTCACGGTACCGTGTATCCAACTCAAAGTCCTCCTGGTAAGAGTCTCTGTTGTCCCAGTTCTCTACAGGCCAATGGTAAAGCTAGACTGTCATCGTTCTGGAATGTAAACAATGAAACACCGGCTACGTGTTTGTGTTGCTGCAGCCGGCCGCTAATACACCGCTTCCCACCTACAGCTTTCTTCTTTGCTATCTCCATTGTTCATTAAACAAATTGCAAAAGATTCACCAACACAGATGTCCAGAATACTGTGGAATTTTGCGATGAAAACAGACGACTTAATAGCTGGCCACAATGGTGTCCCAAAATGTCCGCTACAATCCGTGACGTCACGCGCAAAGTTTATCATACCGAGACGTTTTCAGCAGGATATTTTGCGGGAAATTTAAAATTGCACTTTACTAATCTAACCCGGCCGTATTGGCATGTGTTGCAATGTTAAGATTTCATCATTGATATATAAACTATCAGACTGCGTGGTCGGTAGTAGTGGGTTTCAGTAGGCCTTTAAGTCTGTAGTGAGTAATAATCAGTGATGAAGAAGAAAAAAAAATGTGATGCGTTTTTAAGTTGATGCGCCGCGTATGCTTAAAATGATCAAAATACTGAAATATTAAATGTTCATTATAAATGTGCTCATTACTACATTACATATATACTTATAAGATGTATACGGCCTCAATGGAGGTGTTTATATGTTTTTTTTAAGGGCTTTATAGACAGAATTGCGTGGTTCCCATAGGTTCCATTGTAAGCGGACTTTTGATTGCATTTATTTAATATTTAGAACGCAAAAAAACCAAAAAACATCCATTGTCATGTCTTTCATAATGATTGAGAACGATAGGCAACATTTCCAAAAAAGTGCAGTTCCCCTGCAGTTTAATGGTCTTCTTAAAATCGAGTACAATGTCCTTTAAAGAAATTCCTTGTCTCACTCCTCTACAAAATCTTCTGGAATGTCTAATTTGTGTGTGTCGTAATCCTCCCCACGAACAGTCCCTTTTTTTAATAACACACAAAGTTGTTGAACAAGATACAAATTATTTTGCGTATCAGTCTTTTGGCATGTGTAGTTTTTCTTTTTTTAGTGCACAGACGGTCCATCCATCACGTCCTCTTTACAGTGTTTCCATGAGTCATTTGCATGTCATTACAGCTTTGTTTTATAAGTGAGTGGCTATTAAGGAAGCTGCTCCATAAAATGCTTGTTAAAATGGAGGAAGGCCACAATACGGATCTTAAAAAATCAGAGAGCACCTAGCGTAGTTGATGAAAAATATATATGTGTGTGCGAGCGAACCCAGATGTCTTTCCTCTGGGATTTACACATCTGTTGAGTTTTTAATAGCAGCAAAATGCATGCAGTCCCATTTCTCTCTTCCCACTTTCTCTACGCTCCCTCTGTTGTTCCCAGCTTCACATCTGGACCTGGCTTGGGGAGCCCTGGTGTTGTCCCCATCTGTGTGGGACACAACTGTTCACACAACTCATTCTGGCAGGGCCTGGAATTTGGGCAGGGCATACTGGGAATCCACACATTCACAGTGGTCCTCTTTAACACTTGCGTGTCAATACAGCATGTGACCGTACATACAGTATACAGAGCACCCCAGCACAGAAGCCCAATGACAACACAATAGCTTCATTTTTATTCCCCCTATTATTTAAACAATTTCCCTTGTGGATCAATAACATTTGTTTAAGTCTAAGTCTATTCCCTTTTTTTCTTTGCTAACGCAGAACCACATATGTGATGTGATTTTAACTTTTCGCCGTTGGGTGGTTTGAGGTGTGTTATGCAAAAAAAAAAAACGACACGAGCAAAGGCGCATGTAGTCCACATCTGGTTCCATTTACAATGTCAAGGAGGGTGCGTTCGTGACAGCCAGGCACGTGGCAACTACATAAAACCTTGGCAAAGAAAATGTCTCTCCAACTTATTGTGAAAGGAATGTTGGCGTGGAAAGAAATTGTGACAAGCATAGATTTATGTCTCAACCATAACAACGGAAGGGAGTTTATGCAATTTGTAACCATGATGGCGACAAGAGGAAGTAAGCTCCATTTTGTAAATACAAAAATGTAATTGGACATGTCTGACAAGTAATTTCAACAGAATTCAACAGTTGTATAGGGAATTAGTCAGATGAAATAAGTCAGTACCAGGAAGAAAACCTCTGATCGAACACTGGCCTGTAGAAAACCTGTTTGGCGCCACCTGTTGGATGCATAAATCTTGACCATAACCATGATTAGAAAAAGCATGATATTCATGTCAATATGGTATTCGTTCGGCTTAGGGATTTAACAATTTGAAAATGTCCTTATTACTCCGGTTTTGTTGTATGTGCTCAAAAAGTACTTGTTTATAGAAGTTTAAAGGCCTACTGAAATGAATTTTTTTTATTATTTAAACGGGGATAGCAGATCCATTCTATGTGTCATACTTGATCATTTCGCGATATTGCCATATTTTTGCTGAAAGGATTTAGTAGAGAACAACGACGATAAAGATCGCAACTTTTGGTATCTAATAAAAAAAAGCCTTGCTCCTACCGGAAGTAGTGTGACGTAGTCAGTTGATAGCCTCCTCATATTTTCCTATTGTTTTCAATGCAGCTAGAGCGATTCGGACCGAGAAAGCGACAATCACCCCATTAATTTGAGCGAGGATGAAAGATTTGTGGATGAGGAACGTTAGAGTTAAGGACTAGAATGCAGTGCAAGACATATATTTTTTCGCTCTGACCGTAACTTAGGTACAAGCTGACTCATTGGATTCCACACTCTCTCCTTTTTCAATTGTGGATCACGGATTTGTATTTTAAACCACCTCGGATACTATATCCTCTTGAAAATGAGAGTCGAGAACGCGAAATGGACATTCACAGTGACTTTTATCTCCACGACAATACATCGACGAAACACTTTAGCTACGGAGCTAACGTGATAGCAGCGTGCTTAAATGCATATAGAAACAAAATAAATAAATCCCTGACTGGAAGGATAGACAGAAGATCAACAATACTATTAAACCAGGGACATGTAAATACACGGTTAATGCTTTCCAGCTTGGCGAAGCTTAAAAATGCTGTTGCTAACGACGCCATTGAAGCTAACTTAGTATAACGAAACCTCACAGAGCTATGATAAAAAACATTAGCGCTCCACCTACGCCAGCCAGCCATCATCTGCTCATCAACACCCGTGCTCACCTGCGTTCCAGCGATCAACGGAAGGACGAAGGACTTCACCATGATCATCCGTGCGGTCGGTGGCTAGCGTCGGCTGGCGCGTCTGCTATCCGAGTCAAAGTCTTCCTGGTTGTGTTGCTGTAATCCGCCGCTAATACACCGATCCCACCTACAACTTTCTTCTTTGCACTCTGCATTGTTTATTAAACAAATTGCAAAAGATTCACGAACACAGATGTCCAGAATAATGTGGAATCATGAGATGAAAACAGAGCTATTTTGTATTGTATTCAATGGGCTACCGATACTTCTGTTTCACTGGTTACGTCACGCGCATACGTCATCATCCAAAGACGTTTTCAACTGAAAATTGCACTTTATAAGTTAACCCGGCTGTATTGGCATGTGTTGCAATGTTAAGATTTCATCATTGATGTATAAACTATCAGACTGTGTGGTCGGTAGTAGTGGGTTTCAGTAGGCCTTTAAATTGGGGCATGTTGTTTCTTAATGGGGAAAGGTGTCTCTTGAATTCATGTGAGCATTTAACCTTAAGAGTTAGCGCTTGTCAGTCCATGAGTTAATCAAAGTGCAGGTGTTAATCAGGTTTTTGATCTTTTTCAATTTGAAAAAGTAATACTAATTGTCAAAAGTTTTGCCTTGGTTACCATTATTACCATTTGTCGTTACATCATTAATTGGACTATATCAACGATATATGAAAAAAATTGTAAAAATGTAGCCTACAGTAAGGATTTTAATGCAAGTTAACACACTCTAGCTGATTCACACAAAATCGAAAGCTGCAACAGCCTGCGACGACGTGTCATCAATGCAATATAGCATTTTGATTGAAGGCTAGTGAGTGTGGCTAAAGTCTGTCCATCCACAGTGCAGAGCCACTTTTAGGTCACTAATCCTCATCTAAGAGGCAGCAAATAAACAACATTTCTTTGAAGTACCCTAATGGGAGCAGAGGCGGCGTGCAGGTAGGCAAGTGCTTAAATCTTCTCTCAAGTTGCACAAAGAAGTGCAGCAAATAAGCAAAATAACCAAAAGCAACAAGCATACCGTTGATCAGACGACGTTCAGGTCGAAATTTAATTCCCATCGAGGCGGGTGGTTTATGCTGATAGCACATGCAAACACTTTTCAAAGTATCCTTACTGCGCATGTCTGTGACATCAGCTATATGTCTGTGTACTGTACTTCAGAATTTACGAACGTAGGTGGAAGCCATGGCGGGAGGCGTGAAGCAGAACCGGTCTGTATCTGAAACAAATATTATACAAGATATATTAAAAGAGTTTCGAATTGTTGTACGACTCAACGGCAGAAAGTCCACAAACGGTTGAAGGAACCCTTAATTGACAGAACAGTTGAACGGATAGAAAATCACTGGAACATTTTGAAGAGTGCCTATTATAAAGCCAATAGTTAGAGCCAAGAATGACCAAAGCAGTCATGAACCTTCAAGTTTTCAGTTTTATGGAGTAATGGATTACTTGATGGGAGGTAGACCGGTAGACCGTTGTCAAATGTGCCTGCCAGTGGTCTTGACGTTGGGTTTGAAGAGAGCGAGGATAGATGCAGCATGCCCATGAGCCAAGGCTTGACATTTGAAATAACCTCCACTAAAATGGCATTACTGCTAAGCTAGCAAACTTCAAGTTTTGTTATTTAATACTATTAACTAGTTGTTTCGGAGAAAAAGACCAATTTGACTTGTTTTTGTCAGCTGCGAGGGAGCAGAAAACACTGGAGGTCACTGCAGACGGGGGAAGACTGCTCACATCTTTCTACAAAGACTACCAACAACAGCAACATAATCTGTTAAGAAAAAAAGTCTAATTAACTTCTTAAAGGTATTTAAAGACGATTGTATCACTTTACAATAATTTATTTTGGTCAGATGTCAGAAGTGCTTAACTGTAAAACTATTAAATAGGACTTAATCTATTATAGTAATTTTTTACTGGTTGCTATAATTATTGTACATGTATATTTCCTGAGTGAAATGCAAATCATGTTTTCTACATCCAATTTGTGGTAACAAATTGTCCTGTTGTCTCTATTTCAAACTCATAATGATTTTTAACTCTGTAGGAGAGAGACCAAGCTCCTCTGGTTATGCCCAAGCTATGTGCACTTGGTCAAATGGCTAAAAAACATTTTTGGAGAAGATGCAGGAGTCCTAAAACAGGTGAATCGAAGAACAGCAAGAATGACGTCTGCAGAGAGAAGAGTGTCTCCTCTCATGGCTTGTTGAAGAGACTTGTTGGCCATCTTTTGGATGGTCCAAGGGCCATCATCTCTCCTTAACCTCCTCCATCAGCTCAAGTATTATTATTATTATTCAAAATGGCGGCGCATAGGAATGCAGCGGCTCTGCTAACGCTCTTGGGAGTGTAGAGTGATTTGGCAAAAAACACCCGTCATTTCTGTCAATTTCATGGCTGGCTCAAAGCGTGAACACTCTGTGATCACATATGACCGACAGACAATTCTGGATGTGGATGGATCGGGTCGTTATAGACTGACAGATGCATGTACGGTGGACCTCCTCGCTAGCATGGGAATACTTCGTGGGCTACATCGAGCGGCCTTTGTAGCAGCGGAGTCAAGTGCTAGCGGTGACCGCCAATGGAGACGACATAGGCGGTGCGAGCGGAAGCAGAAGCGGGGATGCCGAGCTGGGCTAACAACAAAGAGAAAAGCTAACCAAAGAAGCGTGGAGTCTCCGGGTAAGAAGCCATTTAAACTAGAACTAGCCGGCGTCAGTCTGGATAATCCCTGCACACATAGCAATTCTCTTAGAATAAAACACAACTCACACGATGTTTTTTATTTTGTGACCATGTCAGAGGCAGACATACATTGTACTGAGGTAGCTAACTATGATGCGTTCAGTTTATCGCAACATCAAGCAAACAATCTGAATATCCCCGTCGTATCAATTCCTAGATATGGTCGAAACTATTTAAAGTGCAATACGCATAATAAACGCAACATTATTAATATTGCTACTTCGGATAATTCCAACAAACAATCCTCAACACAGCCCACATCCTATAATATGGGCTTTTTAAACATAAGATCATTATCTTCCAAAACGCTATTAGTTAATGAAGTCATTAGAGACAACAAACTTGACGTCGTTGGTCTCGCCGAGACCTGGCTCAAACCAGACAATTTTTTTGCGCTAAATGAAGCATCTCCTCCTGGCTATACCAATACACATGTTGCCCGACCTCTTAAAAGGGGAGGGGGTGTCGCACTAATATACAATGAAAACTATAATCTTACACCTAACCTAAATAATAAATATAACTCGTTTGAGGTGCTCACTTTGAGGTTTGTCACACCGCTGCCTCTCCACCTGGCTGTTATCTACCGCCCCCCTGGGCCCTATTCGGACTTCATCAGTGAATTCTCAGAGTTTGTTGCTGATCTAGTGACGCACGCCGACAATATATTCATAATGGGGGACTTTAATATCCATATGAATACCCCATCGGACCCTCCATGCGTGGCGCTCCAGACTATAATTGATAGCTGTGGTCTTACACAAATAATAAATGAACCCACGCATCGCAACGGTAATACGATAGATCTAGTGCTTGTCAGGGGTGTCACCACCTCTAAAGTTACGATACTCCCGTACACTAAAGTAATGTCTGATCATTACCTTATAAAATTCGAAGTTCTGACTCATTGTCAACAAACTAATAATAATAATAATAACTACTATAGCAGCCGCAACATTAATGCTGCCACAACGACGACTCTTACTGACCTACTGCCTTCGGTAATGGCACCATTCCCAAATTATGTGGGCTCTATTGATAACCTCACTAACAACTTTAATGACGCCCTGTGCGACACCACCTAAAAGGCGTACCCCATGGTTTACAGAAGAAACTAAAGCCCAGAAATTATCATGTAGAAAGCTGGAACGCAAATGGCGTGCGACTAAACTTGAGGTTTTCCATCAAGCATGGTGTGATAGTTTAATAACTTATGAACGCATGCTTACCTCAGCTAAAGCTAAATATTACTCAAATATCATCCACCTCAACAAAAATGATCCTAAATTTCTGTTTAGTACAGTAGCATCGCTAACCCAACAAGGGACTTCTCCAAGTAGCTCCACCCACTCAGCAGATGACTTTATGAATTTCTTTAATAAGAAAATTGAAGTCATTAGAAAAGAGATTAAAGACAATGCATCTCAGCTACAACTGGGTTCTATTAACACAGATACGACTGTATATACGACGGATACCGCCCTCCAAAATAGTTTCTCTCTCTTTGATGAAATAACATTGGAGGAATTGTCAAAATATGTAAATTGGACAAAACAAACAACATGTTTACTTGACCCAATTCCTGGGAAACTTATCAAGGAGCATTTTGTATTACTAGGTCCATCAGTGTTAAATATTATAAACTTATCACTTTCCTCTGGCACTGTTCCCCTAGCATTCAAAAAAGCGGTTATTCATCCTCTACTCAAAAGACCTAACCTCGATCCTGATCTCCTGGTAAACTACCGGCCGGTGTCCCACCTTCCGTTTATCTCGAAAATCCTCGAAAAAATTGTAGCACAGCAGCTAAATGAACACTTAGCGTCTAACAATCTCTGTGAACCTTTTCAATCCGGTTTCAGGGCAAATCACTCTACGGAGACAGCCCTCGCAAAAATGACTAATGATCTATTGCTAACGATGGATTCTGATGCTTCATCTATGTTGCTGCTTCTTGATCTTAGCGCCGCTTTCGATACTGTTGATCATAATATTTTATTAGAGCGTATCAAAAAGCGTATTGGGATGACTGACTTAGCCTTGTTTTGTTTTAACTCGTATCTTACTGACAGGATGCAGTGTGTCTCCCATAACAATGTGACCTCGGACTATGTTAAGGTAACGTGCGGAGTTCCCCTGGGTTCGGTTCTTGGCCGTACACTCTTTAGTATTTACATGCTGCCGCTAGGTGACATCATACGCAAATACGGTGTTAGCTTTCACTGTTATGCTGATGACACCCAACTCTACATGCCCCTAAAGCTGACCAACACGCCGGATTGTAGTCAGCTGGAGGCGTGTCTTAATGAAATTAAACAATGGATGTCCGCTAACTTTTTGCAACTCAACGCTAAGAAAACGGAAATGCTGATTATCGGTCCTGCTCAACACCGACATCTATTTAAAAATACCACCTTAACATTTGACAACCAAACAATTAAACAAGGTGACTCTATAAAGAATCTGGGTATTATCTTCGACCCAACTCTCTCGTTTGAGTCGCACATTAAGAGTGTTACTAACACGGCCTTCTTTCATCTCCGTAATATCGCTAAAATTCGTCCCATTTTGTCCACAAGCGATGCTGAGATCATTATCCATGCGTTCGTTACATCTCGTCTCGATTACTGTAACGTTTTATTTTCGGGCCTCCCTATGTCTAGCATTAAAAGATTACAGATGGTACAAAATGCGGCTGCTAGACTTTTGACAAAAACAAGAAAGTTTGATCATATTACGCCTATACTGGCTCACTTGCACTGGCTTCCTGTGCACCTAAGATGCGACTTTAAGGTTTTACTACTTACGTATAAAATACTACACGGTCAAGCTCCTGCCTATCTTGCCGATTGTATTGTACCATATGTCCCGGCAAGAAATCTGCGTTCAAAGAACTCCGGCTTATTAGTGATTCCCAGAGCCCCAAAAAAGTCTGCGGGCTATAGAGCGTTTTCTATTCGGGCTCCAATACTATGGAATGCCCTCCCGGTAAAAGTTAGAGATGCTACCTCAGTAGAAGCATTTAAGTCTCATATTAAAACTCATTTGTATACTCTAGCCTTTAAATAGACTCCCTTTTTAGACCAGTTGATCTCCCGTTTCTTTTCTTTTCTTTTCTTTTCTTTTCTACTCTGCTCCAAACCCGGGGTGGACCGCTAGCCTGTTCATCAGATGGGGACATCTCTACGCTGCTGACTCATCTCCACTCGGGATGGTTCCTGCTGGCCCCACTATGGACTGGACTCTCGCTGATGTGTTGGACTTTCACAATATTATGTCAGACCCACTCGACATCTTTCGGTCTCCCCTAGAGGGGGGGTTACCCACATATGCAGTCCAGTTTTCCTTGCCCGTATGTGGGCTCTGTACCGAGGATGTCGTTGTGGCTTGTACAGCCCTTTGAGACACTTGTGATTTAGGGCTATATAAATAAACATTGATTGATTGATTGAAGTACCTTCATACTCTCCTCAGCATTCTTACCACAACTACAATGGGTCCCCTGACTTTGCCCAACACAGGCAAAACTACAGTGACAATTACAACTCTGATTATACCCTACATGATCTCAGCTAAATATGTGTTTTGGATGTTAATGTGTCAGTTTTTCATTTAAGATACTCACATATTAAACATTTTGTTCTGCCAATTAGTAGGCAACTTTTAGAAAAAAAAAAAAAAAAATCAATTTATGAATGTACATAACATTTACAAAAACTCCCAATGTGAGGGGCAGTGTATTTGCAAGTGTTTTACAGAATACTGATGCACTAAAGAGGTTTGGTGCACAATATTTTTTTTTTGCACAGTACTAGTAATTAAGTTCCAACTTCTGTTAACAGCATCCTAAAAATGTTCAGTATTCAGTTTTTGTATGTTTAGCCTGACTCAAGGGAAACATGTTTTTTAAGGTCAGAATGTTATTTTTTTGTGTGTTTTTTTTCAAATATGACGCACCACTATTGTTTGTTTTTTGATTGTTTAGAAGGCAGCATTAAATAACATTAACATACTTTAATGGCTTTTATTTTGAATTGCTTTGCAATACAATGCTTGGTTTTCCTTATGCTATGTATTGTAAACCTAAACCATGGCAACAATCTTTTGCACAGTATTTGTGAAAACATATTTCAATGATTTACAACCAATTAGTGTTACACTTTTTTGGGTTAAAATGCACACAATACATGCTTAATGTTGTCGCCCTGTTTGAAGTGGGAATGTTGTGGCCATGTAGTTTGTCAACGCCTCTCTTGTGCTGCTCCCAGCATCACTGCACTGAAACTGCCTGGGTTGAGGAAATTTTTTTGTCTGATCATGAGCCTCTTCCAACCAGCTGCTATTGGAATGATCTACTTCGTTCTGACAGAAGTTTTGAAGTGCACAGCAAGTGGCGATCAAGGTTGGTGCAACAGTGAAATGAGAGTCACTTCTTTTCAGGAGAACCCTTAACCTTGACTTAAGTAATCAAAGTTCATCTCCACTCCCACCCTGACTGAGCTGAAGTAGGTGTTAAATGACACCTGCTCTGGAGTTTGGCGAGGTGAGTTATTGTTCTGGTCATGCCCATAAAACAGTCAGTTATAAGGCTTGGCTAGATGTGGGTCAGCCACAGTTGAACACATTGCTGTCCCTTCTCATTAAACTCTGCAAAGTTAGATGCTGTTCTAGCAAGGGACATATCAGGAGGTGCTTCACAGTCTGTGGTCCAGTGCCACAGCATACCTGTCATTCAGGTATCCCCAATTAGCAAGAGTGGCTTCTGCATGTCCCATCCTTCTGTCAAGTCGTTCTTCCCCACTGAGTGACTCTTTCATTGCTTGTGTTCGGTGTTCTGAGAGGTGAGACGGTCTTCAGGAAACGTTTTCAGGATTTAAGGCGGCTTTTAGCTGGAACAAAGAGAAGATGTCTTTGATCACTTTTATGTTGTTGCCGCTGTTTCTTGCTTACTGCATTTCGTCATGGTTACAGGCAGCCAGTGATAAGGTGGCAGCTAGCATCCAACTTCATGGCAAGGGCAGCTCGCTCCTATGCTGGGCAGCATACTCGGCAGCTGAGTAGCAGAGAGCCAGTGCAATTACTTTCAACGTTTGTGGGTTAGCAACTCCTGGTGTTCCAGCGAGCTTGCGGAAAATTTTGTTCCTCGCACTCACTTAAAACTTGGTCTTCTCAATGTGGGTCTTAAAAGAGAGGCGTCTACCCAGGGTTACCCCTAGGTAGACCGGGTGCTCACAGTGTTCGAGGGAGGTTCCTGACCAGTTGATCGTCAGTTGGCGCTGGGCTTCACGATTTTTCAGGTGGAAGGCACACACCTGTGTCTTAAATGGATTTGCATTTAGGTGGTTCTCTTCATAGTAAGATGTTATCTCTGCCAGAGCATTGGAGAGTCTGTCTTCCACAACTTTGAAATCAGTGGCTTGTGCACCTATGCCAAGGTCGCCTGCATAGATTAAGTGGCGAGTCTTTGCACTTTTCGGTTGGTCTTTGGTGTTGATGTTAAAGAGAAGTGTTGCAAGCACACATCCTTGTTGTGGAAGGCCATTCTTGAGTCTTCGCCACCTGCTTTTCTTTCCTCCAAGCTCAAGAAAACGTGCCTGTTTTCAAGCATGCTTTCGATCAGTTATTTTAGACTGCCGTCCCCTGGTGGACTCCGGGATCTTGCCGAGGAGACATCCAGGGTTAACTGTGTCATAAGCAGCTGAGAGGTCGAGGCGAGGTATGTTTGTTTATCCTTTCATCAGCCATTTAAGGAGTGGATAAGCTGAGTCTCCAACAATTAAGATCTTGATGTATTTTACCTGAATGGTCTTCATGCTTCAAAAGCTAGCAATAAATTATGCAGTGTGATCAATCAATCAATCAATCAATCAATCAATTTTTACTTATATAGCCTTAAGTCACAAGTGTCTCAAAGGGCTGCACAAGCCACACCAACATCCTTGGCTCAGATTCCACATCAGGGTGAGAAAAAACTCAACCCAATGGGATGACAATGAGAAACCTTGGAGGGGACCGCAGATGTGGGGGTGAATACTTTTATTCTAATTCCTTAAACAAAAATCTTACTTTGGGCAACAGATGAGCCCTCTGGAAGTTGGCTGATTGGCGTAGGGCATTAGCATCTTCTGCGCTGCCTGGCATTTTTCAGCTGCTGCTCCACCAACTGATGGTCGTGTCATGCAAAAATTTAGATTCCACTCTTGATCGTTGAAGTCCAAGAGAACAATCCTCTACCACCTGTCTTTACTCCTCACTTTCATCCAGTGGCTCCTTGTCTGTAGTAGTAGACTTAGTACTAAACTTAATAGTATCGGAAATAAGTGATTGTGACTGTCTCATTGCTGTCTCCCCCCATTCAACATGTACAGTAGTAGCGTAATATACTTCTAGTAGTTTATTGCTCTAAAACAGAGACTAGCAACAATAAAAGTATGTTCTGAAGGGCACAGAATACCTCCATTTCAAAAATAGAGGTAAAACTAAAGTAGCAAACAGAACAAACAATTGATAAATGAATAACAAGACAACAACAGACAAGCATAAATGCACACAGCCATGTTTGTTTACAGCGGAAGTCAATACTTCTTTTTTTTACTTCCGTTTACGTTATATACTAAGCATGTCCAAAATAAAATATTCAGATTAGTGTGATACATGTAAATGCACGTCATATTCAAATATTTTTTTAAGGGTCAATGTACACAATAACATTTTAATCCAAATTATGATCAGATGAAATACATTTTGCCGATGTACACATAGCTACCGATCAAAGAAAGGTCAGGTCCACTTAAAAAAAAATATTATTTGCAATCAACTGTGCACTTTGTGCATTTAATATAAATTACTTCAACATTTTTACAGTTGTTTTTGCAAAAAGTAGACCGTTACACTCCTACTTTTTTTTTCTTGTCTTGTCGAACATTAAGTGGGCTCACTGTGGTCAGAAACAACTGGTTCTCATTTATAGCACAATGACGGCTTTGTTTGCTAGGCGTGTACTTTGTGAGATTACATTCCTTTCCATCTTTAAATATGGTGAATTGAATTAAGGTTTTTAGAGTTTTGTTTCACCACCGTTTTCACCCATTTTATGAGAAAAAAAAGGAGACAAACAATTTCCCTCCTGTTTATAATCTGTCACATTAATAAGTGGCTGTATATTTGATATGCTATTCCTGTCTACTGTCTCCACTCATGACTATTCTCCACTAGCACATTCTTTGTCTCAGTTCTCTCCCACCAACACCTAAACTGTCTTCTCCTGGTCAAGTCTCTCCAAACAGTTTCTCACAGCTATTTCTTTCCCTCCCCCTCTGGCCCACTCGCTCTCATGGACATGACAGTGCGGGGGGGATAAGGGAAGAGTAATTATGGTTCAGTGAGGCTGCCAGGTGTGATAAATGACTAATAAGGGGAGCAGAGCCCTGGGTCCTCTAAGGAGGACTATTACAGTCTTATCAGCACTAGGTTG
Organism: Entelurus aequoreus; assembly: GCF_033978785.1. Lineage (NCBI taxonomy): Eukaryota > Metazoa > Chordata > Actinopteri > Syngnathiformes > Syngnathidae > Entelurus > Entelurus aequoreus. Next base: position 41,115,279 of record NC_084732.1, on the reverse strand, counting down.
CAGCTCACAGCCTGGCCCGGGACAGAGGCCCTTGTTGCTGTGCTCGTTCCTCTGCTAAACCTTTCACCTCAGCCAGCATCGCTTCAGCCCACCCCAGAGACGAGCTCTAGCTTTTAACATTGTAGCTTTTGGCTCTGGAAATACTTTGTGAATTGCACGTTAATGTCTTGGCAACACGTTTTCATGCCTTGCAAGTTTCAAATTTGTGACATTTGAAATAACCTCCACTATATTGGTACCACTGTTGAACGTATAGTACAATACATTCAATAACAGTGGAATTCCTGGCAAGGACAGCAACATTATAAATTATTTTTATTATATACATAGAACTTCAAAGGTTTAACACAAAACATTTAGGATGCCCTTGAAAAACATTGTAAATGATGTTCAATGACCAAACTGGCATCCTCATATCTGTTCTTAACTGTTGCAGGACTGTTTAACCCAGGGGTTCGTAACCTTTTTGACCTCGAGGCCCAATTTTCCCACTACAGAGGTGCCTTGGGCCCACTCAAATATTAATGCTGCATTAGTAATCTTACTTTTGATTTAAATCATATTCAATAATTATATCTAATCTTTACAGTTCAACACCTTGTCAAATTATATAAAACCATGTGTTAATCACAAAGATTAGAATTTATTTAACACATACATTTCAAGCTTAGGTCAGGCTGATTACAAAAATAAGTACTAAACAAATATACTGCATAAGAAGAGTCTTCCGAAAATGAATTGCATTGAAATGGTTTTGCTCTAAAATAAACTCAATTAATAATTCACACAATGAATATGTCTATGAATGTTCTCACTCATCCAGGTTATTGTAATCGCAGGGCATTAAGTCGATAGCAACTGGATACTTTGGTTTGTCTTAGAAGACCAGTGTACGCTTTATCAGTTTATGCTCATAGACTTAGATTGGTCAGATCTAGTCTTAGACTTAAATCGGTCAGATCTAGTCTTAGACTTAGATTGGTCAGATCTAGTCCAGCGGCTGGTGCCAAAACCCCAAATATTTATACTTCAAAACCAGGAGGTTGTGCCTGGGCAAGGATGGTTCCGCCCTATTGTAGTAAGAAACCAGTTGTTTTGATGCAAACAAGCAATCCTACTGTCAAAGCCAATGACAGTCGAAGTGTAATTTCCCCTTGTGACCATTGAGCAGTTAGGTGGCAGAACAATCGCTGTGGATCGATTACTACCAGTCCAAAATAGTTGGAAAATCCCCACGTTAGCATTCCATTCAGCTGTAAACAAATGGCACAAATGGCATTCTTGTCACCATCTGTGACCAAAATGTTTCTAACTCCTGTAATTTGTTGGAGGCTAAATTGCAAAATATTTTAGAAATGGTTGAAAGGACAGTGTTGTATGTGGGGATAGTTGGTGTCGCAGACCACTTCCTCTGTTCAGGGATGTTTTTTTAACCTTGACATAGATGGCTTTCCTCACACCTCTTTCGAACCATCTGTCCTCCTTGTCCAGAATCTGTACATTTTTGTTCAATCAATCAATCAATGTTTATTTATATAGCCCTAAATCACAAGTGTCTCAAAGGGCTGTACAAGCCACAACGACATCCCGGTACAGAGCCCACATACGGGCAAGGAAAACTCACCCAAATGAGTGCTGTTTATCCCTGAGGTGCAGGTAAACAGCTGGTTTCACTTGACAAATCTCACTTTGCAATCAATATGTTTCTTAACTAAACTGTCAATTAAATTAAAGTGCAAATGAAAATGCAGATTCACACTTTAGTCATAATTTTTGCGCTTAAAAAAATCTATACGACTTTATCTCTAGATTTTTTCTGTTTTTGTATTACAACTGAGTATCGCTGCAATCCATATGAACCACAACTGAGAAACATATATTTTTTGGCGGCCCTGTAGAGGGCGCTCGCGGCCGAATAATGGGCCCTGGAACTTGTAGTTAAGAAATACTGGTTTATCCGCACCGAGGGATGGGAATTGATGAGATTTTTCCAGTTATGATTCCACTTTTGATTCTGCTTAACAATTTGGTTCTTTATCGGTTCTCTTATCGATTGTTATTTGGAAAAAAAGCTGGATTAGCTTCAATTGTGTTTAGTTTAAAAGTAACATGACCTTACAAAGCCGTATACAGTAAAGGCTAAGGCACATACATAGTATAGAAAAAAATACTTTTTTGAAAATAAATACAACAAATACTGTAACTACTCTATTCATTTGTAGAATTTAACAAAATAAATCATGTGAAAATTACACAATAATATAACTTTTTGTAACATGTGATGTTAACTCATTACATGCAAAGTGAGATACACTATATTGTATAAGTATTTGGCCACCTGCCTTGACTCACATATGAACTTGAAGTGCCATCCCATTCCTAACAAATAGGGTTCAATATGATGTCGGTCCACCTTTTGCAGCTATTAAAGCTTCAACTCTTCTGGGAAGGCTGTCCACAAGGTTGCCGAGTGTGTTTATAGGAATTTTCGACTATTCTTCCAAAAGCGCATTGGTGAGGTCACACACTGATGTTGGTCGAGAAGGCCTGGCTCTCAGTCTCCGTTCTAATTCGTCCCAAAGGTGTTCTATCGCGTTCAGCCCAGTCAAGTTCATCCACACCAGACTCTGTTGTAACCTATACGTGCTACAAATCAATGCAATATATATGGAGTGTTATGGGCTAGGAACAGAAGACTAGAGTTGCGACTCGGAGAGAGAAGCTTGAATTGCAGTTTGGTTGGCACCGTGTATTAAAGAATTAGTGATGGACAGCAGATACTGTATATACGCAACAATGAGTTGAATGGCCATTCAACATGATAGCAATTTGAAGAAAAACACAGTTACTATATACATATATACAATTCCAATTCAATTATTTAGTGTCTCTGGATTTTGTATAAATCTCAGCTCAGACTCAATAGAGTTCTTGGAAAAAAGGATGGCAGTACAGTCCATGGGTTGGCTCGAGAGCCTCCTACCAGCCCAGACAGAACAGGTGGTGGGGTTCCTGGCTGGAACCTTCCAAGAACGATCCTTGGACTAGATGCTTCTTTTCCTTAGCTCGCCATCAAAAAGAGAAGCCTGGCCTGTGTAAGAACCAGGACCATCCTTATAAATCCATGTGTACACAAAATATCTTCATTACATAACACTAATTGCATTATAAATGATTCAGAATAGGTTCTAGTTCTTTCCTCAATATTGTACAATATAAATCAATATACATGCCAGAATCACAATATGCAATAAAGTGCTAAAATAACCATTAGCAGCATAAATATGACCTATATGAAGCAGTCACTGCACTAAACGTGCTTATTATGAAAACACATTTAAAAGTACATTCAATACACAATAGTTATCATTGGTTTAAGTCATAAACCTTGTATATGGACGATTGAGAATATGCCACAAAGACTGTTGCAATGAAACAATCGAAGAAATATTAATGCTAGAGGTGCTATTTTCATAAATATGGACTCACCAACTCCCCTTCTACAGTCACACACAGCTTAATGACAAAAAAATCTGGCGCTGGTAGTCGGCTCTATAAAGTTAACAAATAGGCATTTAGTTTAAAATGCGTCAGCACAATATTTCAGGTGAAAACGAGAATAAAAACCTACCTCGAGCAGAAATACAATCGATCTCCCCTCACGTCCTGTCTACTGGCCACTTCCTGCTACCGGCTTATAAGCACAGCTAATTGGACCGTGGCGGTCACGTGTCTAGGAAGCGTGCACAGCGCTCAAAGAGTAATAAAAAGCAAGAGCATACCAGTCACATCCTGCTACTGGCATATAACCAAAGCTGATTGGACTGGCGGTCACGTGACTAGGAAGAGCGCAAAGAGTAATAGAAAGCAAGAGCCTAATAGGCTCCGCAAAAGGTAAGGATTTGACACCTGCGTTACACCATCCCCCTTAAGATAGTGCACCTCCATGTGCATACTATATAATGTGAACGGGTAGTCCTAAGCTAGAGTTCCCTGCAGGGCTGGTACTAAGTATCTCACCATAAGCATCTGCTAGACTAGGGAAAAGCGTCTGAACAACTGAAATAAAAGGATTACCCGTGGAATAACTAAATCGCTTAGGTGGTTGTCGCTGTCTTGAAGAACGACGAATAGCATCAGGCTCAACATCAGGCGCATTAAGAACCTCAGAGTCATCAAACACAACCGACTGGGTAAGGGCAGGGTCGGTAGACTCTGGGGATGTCTCTGCTTGGCCACTCTTCTCCGTTTCTCCATCCATTGTATCTTCTTCTCCAATTTCAGGTTCTTCGACTGAAAAGATAACAGGCTCATTGGATGCAGGTACGTGTTCATGATCTTCTCCCATAGATGGAGGCGGCGATTTGGCTGGATCGGCAGAGGACTTCCCTGGATCAGGTAAGTAGGGTTTCACAGGTTTGGTAAGTATACACTCTGGAGCATTGTCAAGTGATGTTAGGATGTTTTTTCAACAGTTAAGGTTTCAGGTGAAAGGCTTGCAAATAGAGGTAATTGGCAATCATCTACGGCGTGGCGAAGTTGGTAGAGTGGCTGTGCCAGCAATCGGAGTGTTGCTGGTTACTGGGGTTCAATTCCCGCCTTCTACCTTCCTAGTCACGTCCGTTGTGTCCTTGGGCAAGACACTTCACCCTTTGCCTGTGATGGCTGCTGGTTAGCGCCTTGCATGGCAGCTCCCGCCATCAGTGTGTGAATGTGTGTGTGAATGGGTAAATGTGGAAATACTGTCAAAGCGCTTTGAGTACCTTGAAGGTAGAAAAGCGCTATACAAGTATAACCCATTTATCATTTATTATCATTTATCTTCAAAATTGTCATTATTCTCACTAAGCGGTGTCTCTTGCTGCTGGCTTCAGGTCACTGGCTTGCGAGGAGGCGTTGCCTCAGTAGACTTTTGGCAAGTATCACTCTGAAGAGACTCACAGGGCAGTAGAAGATCACGGTTAAAAGTTCGAATTGGAGCGTTGTCATCCCTTTCTAGTCTCACTGTATATACTGGAAGGTAACCAGCACGGCTGAGAACGACATATACCTCACGCTCCCACTTTTCCTCAAGTTTGTGCTTTCCTCGCAGTTACACATTGCGAACTAAAACACGACCACCAATGTCCAAACTAGATAGGGTAACTCGTTTATGAAATCTTATTTTATTGTGTTCTGCAGATTTCTCCGCATATCTAGCATCAAGGTTGAAACTTTGCTCGAGCCGGGAACATAAATGCTCAACATACTGGGAATGTGACTTTGATTGCTTTCCTCGAACTGGAAGACTAAAAGCAAGATCGACTGGAAGGCGTGGTGAGCGACCATACATTAATTCATAGGGCGTAAAGCCAGTTACATCATTCTTGGTACAATTGTACGTATGGCAGAGTGGTTTCACATATTCTTTCCATCGCTTCTTCTGCTTGGGCTCCAAGGTTCCGAACATACTTAATAGAGTTCGGTTAAAGCGCTCTACAGGGTTCCCTCGTGGATGATATGGCGTAGTTCTTGTCTTCACAATACCAGCAACCTCACAGAATTATTTTATGAGCTTAGACTCAAAGTCTGGTCCCTGATCAGTATGAAGCTTCTCGGGTATGCCGTAGTAAACTATGAAGTGTTCCCGTAAGTAACGTGCAACGGTATGTACTTTCTGATTAGGGGTAGGTAGAGCCACAGCAAACTTAGTAAAGTGATCTGTAAGAACAAGTATGTCTTTGGTGTTACTCTGGTCAGGTTCTAGAGATAGAAAATCCATACACACCAACTCAAGTGGCCGAGTGGTGGTGATATAAACCAAGGGTGCGGCTCTCTCTGATGGAGATTTTCGTCGGACACACCGGTCACAAGTCCTGATTTTGGTTTCAACATCTGCTGACATACGTGGCCGAATAAATCTAGAGCATACCAGGTCTAGTGTTCGCTCAACACCTAGGTGTCCCATGTCATTATGAAGACTTTTCAGAACCAAGGCCCTCAACCCTTCAGGTAAAATGAGCTGGAAAAGTTCTTCATCTCCATCTTTCCTTCTCCTGTAGAGGACACCATCCACCAATTCCAGGGGGTTCAATTCTCGAAGAAGCAAGGCCAATTCGGGAAGCTCGTGTCTCACTGTTGTACATGCTCTTCCATTTCCAATTGGTGAATGACCTCTCGAATGGATTGATCAGATCTCCGTTTCTCCCTGATTTCCTCAATAGACACGGCTGGAACAACCAGCAACCCATGCTGATTTTCACCCAGATAACTCTCAGGGATGGCTTTGGCAGAGGTGGTCATGGACTCAACCAGTGTGATGGGAGTGTAATCAGTAGAACTGGTTGAACTGCAGTTTTTCACAAGACGACTTAGAAAAAATTGGCCGCGACGACTTCTGGGTAAATTTCATATCCTGGTTCACTGCTGTGCCCATCGGTGAACTGACGGACGAGATCTAGATCATAGATTAATCAGATTATCAAGAGATTAATCATGGGAACGGCGTGACAGAGCATCAGCGTCAAGGTTTTGCTTGCCAGTCCGATACTGAAGCGTGAAAGTGTACGTTGAAAGTGCAGCAAGCCAACGGTGACTGGCAGCATCAAGTTTGGCAGATTTCAGGATGTATGTCAATGGGTTGTTGTCTGTAACCACAACAAAATTAGTGCCATACAGATAATCATGGAATTTTGCTGTAATGCTCCATTTCAATGCTAGAAATTCCAGTTTATGAGCAGGATATCACGATTCACTGGTGGATAAACCACGACTAGCATACGCGATGGCTCTCAAATGACCATCTTGCTCTTGATAAAGAGCTGCACCGAGACCTATAGCACTCGCATCTGTATGTAAGATGTATGGCTTCTTCGGGTCTGCAAACCCCAGAACAGGGGCAGTAGTTAGGTGCTCAATCAGGTTTTCAAAGGCACTCTGACATTCCGATGACCACCTTCCTCCAAAAGGTGCATGTGTCGAGCCGTGTGACTTGCAATTGGACCCTCTCTGTCCAGACCTACGGGGTGGTGTATAGCCCCTTGTCAAGTCATTCAGTGGCTTGGCTACAGCGGAATATCCCCGGATGAACCTTCGGTAGTAACCGGCGAATCCTAAAAATGATTTTAGCTCTCTCAGGGTGCGTGGAATTGGCCAGGTCTTTGAGGCAGAAATCTTCTCTGGATCAGTCTTCACTCCCTCCTCAGACACCACATGACCCAGGTACCGTACAGAGGTTTGGAAGAACTTGCACTTCTCCAGGGATAACTTGAGGCCGTATGCCTTCAATCGGTTGAGGACTCCTTGCAGGCGTTCTTCATGCTTCTCCAAGGTTTGTGAAAAGACAATCAAATTGTCGAGGAACACAATAACTTCTTTCAAGTGAAGATCTGTCATGCACTTTTCCATGAGGCGCTGAAAAGTTGAGAGAGCATTGGTAACGCCTTGCGGCATGTAATTAAACTCCCAGAATCCTAACAGGTTAACAAAGGCAGTTTTTGCTTTATCCGCTTCATTCATCTCAACCTGGTAATAACCAGACTTGAGATCTAATATGCTAAACCATCTTGAGCCAGTCAACGCTGAAATGTATTCCTCCAGGCTGGGGAGGGCATAGGCGTCTTTAATGGTTTGGAGGTTTAGCTTTCTGTAGTCAATACACAGACGGATATCACCATTTTTCTTGTGCACGACTACAATGGGCGAGGCAAAGGGAGAATCGGACTCTCTGATTACTCCCACTTTCAGAAGATCTCGCAGATGTCGTCAAACTGCCTCTATATCCTGTGGATGTATTGGCCTTGGGCGCTGCTTGAATGGTGTCTCATCATTCAGTTTGATGTGGTGTTTGACTTGCCCAGTTCTGCCAAAATCCAGATTGTGACAAGAGAAGACCTCCGGTATTCCTTTCAGTTTGGTTATAATCCTGTCCTTCCATTCCGCTGGGATTGGTGAGTCACCAAAATCGAAATGCAGATGGTGCGAAGGACTTGCAATGGGTTCGGAAGAGAGAGAAGTTTGATGTAACAAGATTTGAGGTGCCATGATGACATTTGCAATAGTGCTCATAGATGGAATTGACACTTTTTGACACTCTGACTCATTTTTAAGAATGACGAGAACTTTATGGGAGGTATACTTTGCAATTGTAATGAGACAACTTGTCACACAGAGTCCACCAGCCACTGGAGATGAGGGATGCTCAATGAGCACACAGCCTGCAGTTGGAGTGTTGCCATAAATGGAGCCCTCAACCACAACCGTGTGGCCTGGGGAAATTGTAACTGATCCTTTACTTGAGAGCCTCACAACACCTTCGCTGCCCAACTGTGTTTGTTGGCAGTTGCAGGACAGCTCTGTATCCGTGTGTCTCTGGCTGGAAAGTGCCTTGATTTCTCTCCACATACTGGTCGTACAATGGCTCAAGGGTATTCATACCAATCAGTACTTGTGATTGAAACTCTGGACGGAATCCGGGATCACGAGTGCTAGTGTTGCTACTTCTGTGTCTGCACCCACAAAATCTTTGGGGAATGTAACTATCATTTCAATGTAACCCAGGTAGGGTACAGTTTGGCCGGCTGCCCCTTCAACTTGCAAAAGGTCAGAGAGAGACTTCAAGGGTTCCTGAGAAAAATATTTATTATAAACCGCAACAGGAACAGTTGTAACTTGGGACCCAGTACAGAGTAAACAGGAGCAGATTTGACCAGCTATGCGGACTTCACTTGGATCCAATCAACCCTTTCGGTAGACATGTTTTTGTGATTGGAGTAGAAGGAGTAAGCTCAGTGCAGGTAACAGCCGTAAGATTCTTGGGACATTTTTGATCCGAAGCAGTTCCCATTCGTCCCGTAACAGGAACTATGGTCAGTTTAAAGAATGACCTGTGCTTGACTTCTTCCATCCCTGTAGCTTCTCTGCATGTTGTCTTTTCTTGAATGAGACAAGAGCAGGATTTGGGGGACTGTCCCATGTTGCTTTAATATGCCCCTCTTCACCACATTGGTAGCAATAACCGGGCCTTGGTCCAGACGGTGCAGAACCGGAGTGTCGAGTAGCAGGTTTGGCATGTGGGGAACCAGCACCAGTCAATGGTGTCTTAGCTGGTAAGGCTTATTTTTTTTCCCGATTGTCTCTGTATATCTGCCAGTTGCTTTGTAAGTTTTTCCAATGTTGTACTTTCATGATCTGCACCACCAGCATAAGCGTATTGTGCTTGAGTCGCGGCTCTTGTCTTGGATGGGCCGAGATGCTGCTTCATGCGAAGGGTCTTGGCTGCTTCTCGGTTCTCTGTGCGCAATAGCAGCAATAGTACAGCGAAGGATGGCAGATTTTGCTTAAATTGCCTGAGTTGGAGCTCAGAGATTAAGACATTGTCCCAACAGCCTCTATAAAACTGGTTGAGTAAGTGTTTATTGGTCTCCTCGTGTGGAACTCCTCCTCTCTTGACAGTTAAACTGAGAGAAACTTGCAGCCGCTGAAGGTATGACAATGCCTTTTCATTTGCGTCTTGGAAAGTATCCATAAATTTAGCATAAAGCTCATCTCCGTCTTGCACAGTGCCGTACGCTGAATCCAGAATAATTTAATAAATTTGTGAGGCCGAGGCAACCTCCCAGAAAAAACTCTGAGACGCTGGCTGGAGAGATGAAGCATCGCACTGTCCTCATTTTTAACGAAGTGTTCAACCTAATAACGTTCAAAGTCTGGTGGGTTTCAGGTAGTTGCAGCAATATGTGGGAGAGACGTTCTGGTTTGGGATTGGGTTTTATGTTCTGTGTGATCGGAGAGCAATTCCTGACTCTCAGTAGTGGCAGTGGAGGTTGACTGTGTTGCTTGGGCAGCATAAGTTGGCAGAGTTTTAGTTTGGACTGGGCCAAGCTGCTTAACAGAGTGACCAAGCAGACATCACATCATTTAGGACCTCCGTAAAGTTCTTACCAGTTAGCTTAGCTAACTCTTTTAAATCAGATAAATATGCATTTGTTTTCTGTTTCTCTATGCGAGTAGCGCAAACAGCAGACAGTTTGGATATTTCATACAGTTTACCATTTTGACTCACAAAAGTGTAAGGCAAAATGTGACGCAGTGCGTTAAAAGCATCAGTAGAATTATACTCAATAACCCACTTATGCCTAAACTCAGATTCCCAATCATCAATAATCTCACACTGACCAATTGAACCGTATTTTGACAAAAAGTCCATAACCTCTTCATTTTCTTCAGCCTTTGTATCACACTCAATCAACACTGCATTTTATATATTTATGCCATGTTTCTCAATTACGTCCATTGTAAAGTTATATTTTGTCCACACACACACAAACACACAATTTAAGCTGAGCTCTCTCCTGGCTATCTCGCCACTAATTTTGTAACCTATACGTGCTACAAATCAATGCAATATATATGGGGTATTATGGGCTAGGAACAGAAGACTAGAGTTTCGACTCGGAGAGAGAAGGCAGAGCTTGAATTGCAGTTTGGATGGCAACGTATATTAAAGAATTAGTGATGGACAGCAGATATATACACAACAATGAGTTGAATGGCCATTCAACATGAAAGCAATTTGAAGAAAAACACAGTTGCTATATACATACTGTATATACAATTACAATTCAATTATTTAGTGTCTCTGGATTTTGTATAAATCTCAGCTCAGACTTAATAGAGTTCTTGGAAAAAAGGATGGCAGTACAGTCCATGTGCTGCAGGTTAAGGATGAAAATGTGTAGAGGGTTGGCTCGAGAGCCTCCTACCAGCCCAGAAAGAACAGGTGGTGGGGTTCGTGGCTGAAATCTTCCAAGAACGATCCTTGGAGTAGATGCTTCTTTTCCTTAGCTTGCCATCAAAAAGAGAAGCCTGGCCTATGTACGAACCAGGACCATCCTTATAAATCCATGTGTACACAAAATATCTTCATTAAATAACACTAATTGCATTATAAAGTATTCAGAATTGGTTCTAGTTCTTTCCTCAATATTGTACAATATAAATCAATATACATGTCAGAATCACAATATGCAATAAAGTGCTAAAATAACCATTAGCAGCATAAATATGACCTATACAAAGCAGTCAGTGCACTAAACGTGCTTATTATCAAAACACATTAAAAAGTACATTCAATACACAATAGTTGTCATTGGTTTAAGTCATAAACCTTGTATATGGAAGATTAAGAATATGCCACGAAGACTGTTGCAATGAAACAATCGAAGAAAGATTAATGCTAGAGGTGCTATTTTCATAAATATGGACTCACCAACATCGCTTCTACAGTCACACACAGCTTAATGACAAAAAAATACGACCCTGGCAGTCGGCTCTATAAAATTTACAAATAGGCATTTAGTTTAAAATCCGTCAGCACAATATTTCAGATGAAAACGACAATAAAAACCTACCTCACGTCATGTCTACTGGCCACTTCCTGCTACCGGCTTATAAGCACAGATAATTGGACCGTGGCGGTCAAGTGACTAGGAAGCGCGCACAGTGCTCAAAGAGTAATAGAAAGCAAGAGCATACCAGTCACTTCCTGCTACTGGCATATAACCAAAGCTGATTGGACTGTGGCGGTCACGTGACTAGGAAGAGCGCAAAGAGTAATAGAAAGCAAGAGCCTAATAGTCTCCGCAAAAGGTATGGATTTGATACCTGCGTTACACCGTCTTCCATGTCCTTATGAACCTTGCTTAGTGCACTGGTGCACAGTCATGTTGGAAGAGGAAGGGGCCCGCTCCAAACTGTTCCCACAAGGTTGGGAGCATGGAATTGTCCAAAAGGTTTTGGTATCCTGGAGCATTCAAAGTTCCTTTCACTGGAACTAAGGGGCCTAGCCCAACTCCTGAAAAACAACCCCACACCATAGTTCCTCCTCCACCAAATTTCACACTCGGCACAATGCAGTCCAAAATGTACCATTCTCTTGGTAACCTCCAAAACCAGACTCGTCCATCAGATTGCCAGATGGAAAAGTGTAATTCATCACTCCAGAGAACGCATCTCCACTGCTCTAGAGTCCAGTGGCAACGTGCTTTCACCGCTGCATCCGACGCTTTGCATTGGACTTGGTGATGTATGGCTTAGATGCAGCTGCTTGGCCATGGAAACCCATTTCATTAAGTTCTCTGCGTACTGTACATGGGCTAATTGGAAGGTCACATGAAGTTTGGAGCTCTGTAGCAACTGACTGTGACGAAAAAGTCGGCGACCTCTTTGCACTATGCGCTTCAGCATCTGCTGACCCCTCTCTGTCAGTTTACGTGGCCTACCACTTGGTGGCTGAGTTGCCGTTTTTCCCAAACTCTTCCATTTTCTTATAATAAAGCCGACAGTTGACTTTGGAATATTTAGGAGCGAGGAAATATCACGACTGGATTTGTTGCACAGGTGGCATCATATGACAGTTCCACGCTGGAAATCACTGAGCTCCTGAGAGCGGCCCATTCCTTCACAAATGTTTGTAGAAACAGTCTTCATGCCTAAGTGCTTGATTCAAAACACCTGTGGCCGGGCCAAGTGATTAAGACACCTCATTCTGATAATTTGATGGGTGGCCAAATACGTTTGGCAATATAATGTATATCAAGCCTTTACTTCTTATAATTGTGATGATTATGGCTGACAGCTTATGAGCACCTTGAATCGGGGTTTCAAAACCTGTAAGCCATGATCATCAAAATCATAATAAAGACTTGACTTATCTCACTTTGCATGTAAAGAGTTATAATAGTTTCATACCAGGGGCGGTATAGCTCGGTTGGTAGAGTGGCCGTGCCAGCAACTTGAGGGTTGCAGGTTCGATCCCCGCTTCCGCCATCCTAGTCACTGCCGTTGTGTCCTTGGGCAAGACACTTTACCCACCTGCTCCCAGTGCCACCCACACTGGTTTGAATGTAACTTAGATATTGGGTTTCACTATGTAAAGCGCTTTGAGTCACTTGAGAAAAAAGCGCTATATAAATGTAATTCACTTCACTTCACTTCACTTATTTGAAGTTTAATTGTTGACAACTGAGTGAAAATCTGTTGGAAGGAAAAATGCAACTTTTCTTTGTCTACAATTGAAAATTCCCCTACCGAAAAACAGTATTGTCTACTGTCGCAAATTTGTGCAAGCTTTTGACCACAAACTTTGTCACTGCTCTGTAGCATTTATCTAGTGGCAGACGTGAACTGGAGCAAGTAATGCCCGTTTCAGAGCCAGTCAGAGTCTGTCCCTTGTCCCTTATGAGAACGCCTTTAAGGCGGTATAGCTCGGTTGGTAGAGTGGCCGTGCCAGCAACTTGAGGGTTCCAGGTTCGATCCCCGCTTCCGCCATCCTAGTCACTGTCGTTATGTCCTTGGGCAAGACACTTTACCCACCTGCTCCCAGTTTGGTTTAAATGTAACTTAGATATTGGGTTTCACTATGTAAAAGCGCTTTGAGTCACTAGAGAAAAGGGCTATATAAATGTAATTCACTTCACATTTCAATTTAATAAAACATAGCGCTAACTTTATACTACATATATTTTTCATAACTGTTGTATTTACACCTGATGACTGCTGCTGAGATTTAGTTATTGCATGCTATGTGTTCAAATGTTTCAGCATATTGCTAGTATGTCATTTTTATGAAATAGCAAATATGCAATTATTACAAGTAGTGCTATTGCAATCTTTTCTTGTAAAAAGAGTTGGGAGTGTTTCTGCAGCCGTGGGCGTCATTTTGCTGTCTGACCTCACTACTAATTATGTCATTCCCACCTGCCGGAATCGTTAAGAGAATCGTTTAAAAATGGGTTGTGTATCAATTCCTCGGAATTGATACACAACCCATTTTTGATTCCCATTGCTAACCCCACCAGTTACGTACTTAACTATTTCGACTACATAATGCACAGGTCTAATTCTGTCCAAAATTATTATTGCTTTTTTCTTAATGTCATTTGACCATATGCGTAGCCTAACGGTTGTTGCAATACATTTCATTGCTGGTTCCATGTCCATCATGAAATTTGTGCACTAAGCTCAAGTGTTTTGACTTTAGGCTTTTAATCCCAGGAACACCATACTTACCGTCAAGCATGGTGGTGGTAGTATTATGCTCTCGGCCTGTTTTGCTGCCAATAGAACTGGTGCTTTACAGAGAGTAAATGGGACAATAAAAAAGGATTACCTCCAAATTCTTCAGGATAACCTAAAATCATCAGCCCGGAGTTGGGTCTTGGGCGCATTTGGGTGTTCCAACAGGACAATGACCCCAAACACATGTCAAAAGTGGTAAAGAAATGGCTAAATCAGGCTAGAATTAAGGTTTTAGAATGACCTTCCCAAAATCCTTACCTAAACGTGTGGACAAGGCTGAAGAAACAAGTCCATGTCAGAAAACCAACAAATTTAGCTGAACTGCACCAATTTTGTCAAGAGGAGTGTTCAAAAATTCAACCAGAAGCTTGCCAGAAGCTTGTGGATAGCTACCAAAAGTGCTTTATTGCAGTGAAACTTGCCAAGGGACATGTATCCAAATATTAACATTGCTGTATGTATACTTTTTTACCCAGCACATTTGGTCACATTTTCAATAGACTCATAACACATTCATAAAAGAACCAAACTACATGAATGTTTTTTGTGACAAACAAGTATGTGCTCCAAACACTCTATCACAAAAAAATAAGAGTTGTAGAAATGATTGGAAACTCAAGACACTCATGACATTATGTTCTTTAGTGTATGTAACTGTATGTAAACTTTTGACCACGACTGTGTGTATATATATATATATATATATATATATATATATATATATATATATATATATATATATATATATATATATATATATATATATATATATATATATATATATATGGCTATAATGTAATTTAGTTATAGATAAATCAAATAATATACATTTAATATCTACATCACCACACTAACTTCAGTTCTGTCTAAAAGTTATAGTATCTTGTAGTTCATTTTTTTAAGGAGAAAACTTTTTCTTTCTGATAATTTATTCCATATTATGCACAATTGTGAAAGTCCGTGTGTGCGCTGCTCACAGTTAAACAGATGCTTTAATTCACAAGGGACGGCAATAACAATGATTTAGGTCTGAATATAAATGTTTAAACAAATTGAAGAGGGAAGTTTGCCAAACATGATGAACATGTAAAAATCTAGTAAAACCAGCTCCGATGAAACCCGGGTTTTGGGGAAAATCAACCCAAACGCTGTCATGTAGACCCACGCGTGCCAACACACACACACACTCACACACACACACAAAACACAGATATACACACACAACCCTTGTTTCGCCACAGAGCACAGCGTTGATTAAAACAGTTTTTTTGTAAGGATCTTATCGTTTTTCTGTCCGGTAAGTACAACAGACACAGACATCAGTGTGGATTTATGTACTATAGCTTTAATTTCAACAACTCTTGCGTAAACAACTTAGCAATGTACGTAACTGTGTCACAGCGTATATTCCCAGTCCTTCAACAATCGCATATGCGGCCCCTTCCCAAGGTTTCTCGTTTTTTCCATTGGGTTGAGTTTTTTATTGCCCTGATGTGGGATCTGAGCTGAGGATGTCATTGTGGCTTGTGCAGCCCTTTGAGACATCTTTGATTAAGGGCTATATAGGTAAACTTTGATTGATTGGAATATTGGTATCGGTAAAGAATATCAGTATTGGTATCTATATGGATAAAATCCTACACCCTACTTTTAAGAACCTTGGACACTTAAGACAGTATTTAGACTTCTATTATCCACTGAAGTCCAAATCCAAGTTCAAAACATGACACGATGGGGAAACTCCCTTTGTTGACTTTTAGCAAAAGAAGAGCGCACACATTTTGACCTCCACTTTAAAAATATGCAATGCTGTTCCTTGAATTATGCCAAATGATCTGCTACCAGCCACTCCGACACTGCGGAGCCATGTCAACCACAATAGTAAGACACTATCGTAAGATGAATAAAGCTGCTGTTGTGTCTTTGAACTACCCCAGTGACCCAAAGGGAGGATGTAGGGCAAGTGTTTCAGTTTTCATACAATTGGACTGCCAGACAAAAGTACAAAGCTCAGACCTACCAAGTTGAAAAATGTGTTGGACAGATCTCTTGCAATGGATGTATATCTGGTTCTTCTGTGGATCTCATTTGGCTTGAGAACAGTTGTCTAAATGTAAGAAAAAGCTGCAGAAAACCAGTTAATGTGATCAAATTGATTTTGGACACTACGGAATAATTTAAGCCATTGACCTTAACGCCTCACGTTATTATTAATTTACCTTAGGCAACTAAAACATGGTAGTTAGGTGTTATGAGCTTGGGTGTGTGCTTATATGAGCTTGTTCTTAGCGTCTTATCTGGACTGATTGGACCGACTGAGGAAATGAACCACAAATGTGTTAAACATGCATTGCGACCCTTTAAACTACCCCCCCCCCCCCCCATCTAAAACTCCGGGCTAATTCATAGCCCCGTTGATTACCCAGGGGAATTCTTTTATCTCCCCCATTTCATTCCTGAAGCGCTCTGTGGACGTTTTAATGGCTGCACTTTCATCGTCTGTCAGATATTTAAATGGGGAAGAGCATGCGTGTGGTAAGAAGTGAGGCAGTGTCGGAGCCCTCTTAGATTCAGCATGTCAATCTTTAATGCCTAGAGATATAGATGGGCGCTGACCTCTCACTCTGTCATGCTGCCTGGATCTCACATAAATTGACCTCCTGATAATCATTTCCTGCTCCTATATGCCATAACGAGTCATCCAGAGTACTTGGCAGTCACATGACCCAAAGTGAGCCATTAGGGTTGAGAGATTGACCCCTTTGCAATGGCTAGGCAATAGAGCTCCTATCTGACATATGGACTACAGTGGGACGGCCACGGCACGTGAATATCGCTCTGCATGTTATGATCATGAACATCCCAAAATGGTAGGTAATAGAAATGTGAGCCATTCGTATAACAGAGGCACAAGAAGAAGCCATTATTGCTATATGTTAGTTAGTATTGGAGAAATGTGTAGCGAAATAAACATTATGTGGCAAATATGATGTTCTTGGTCAAATTGTGACTATTTTTATGCTGTTTGTATGACATTGAAACAGTCATTTCAAATGTTAAATGCTAATTCATTGGTTTCTGTGTTTATTTAGCGCTACTGCTTCATGCACCTTTTCAGTTACTTCAATATATATATATAACTATATATATATATATATATATATATATATATATATATATATATATATATATATATATATATATATATATATAGTTATATATAAATATATATATAACTATATATATATTATATATAACATATATATATATATATATATATATATATATATATATATATATATATATAGTTATATATGTATATATATATATATATATATATATATATATATATATATATATATATATATATATATATATATATATAGTTATATATATATATATATATATATATATATATATATATATATATATATAACTATATATATATATATATATATATATATATATATATATATATATATATAACTATATATATATATATATATATATATATATATATATATATATATATATATATATAGATAAATATATATATATATATAGATATATAGTTATATATATATATATATATATATATATATATATATATATATATATATATATATATAGTTATATATAAATATATATATAACTATATATATATTATATATAACATATATATATATATATATATATATATATATATATAGTTATATATATATATATATATATATATATATATATATATATATATATATATATAGTTTTATATATATATATATATATATAGTTATATATATATATATATATATATATATATATATATATATAGTTATACTATATATATATATATATATATATATATATATATATATATAGTTTTATATATATATATATATATAATATAGTTATATATATATATAATATATATATATATATATAACTATATATATATATATATATATATATATATATATATATATATATATAACTATATTATATATATATATATATATATATATATAGATAAATATATATATATATATAGATATATAGTTATATATATATATATATATATATATATATATATACATATAACTATATATATATATATATATATATATATATATATATATATATATATATATATATATATAATATATATATTATATATATATATATTAGGGCTGTTAACTGATTTTTTAAAATTAGATTACCAAAGATTGGCTGCCCACCGAGACTCCTGAGCATGATCAAGTCGTTCCATGACGTCATGAAAGGCACAGTTTAATATGACGGCTCGACGTCAGATGCCTTTGACATCCGCTAGTGGCGTCAAAAAGGGCTGTGTCCTCGCTCCCACTTTCTTCTGCATCTTCTTTGCCGTTCTGCTGAAGCACGCCTTTGGATCATCGACAGAGGGTGTTTACCTCCACACTCGGTCCGAAGGCCGACTGTTCAGCCTGGCTCGCCTAAAAGCAAAGAGCAAGGTCCAGGAGGTAACCATCAGATGCTGTTTGCAGATGACGGTGCTCTGGCCACCCACATAGAAGAAGAGCTACAGAGCCTGATGGACCGCTCCGCAAAGGCATGCGACAAGTTCAGCCTGAAGAAGACAAATGTTATAGTCCAAAATGCAGAACCATTCTGTATCACCATCAACGACTAAGAACTAGAGGTCGTCAGCCAGTTCACATACCTTGGCTCCACCATCACCGACAACCTCTAACTGGAAGCAGAGATCAACAAGAGGATCGGCAAGACATCCACAACCTTGGCCAGGTTGTTGCAAAGAGTGTGGAACAACAGCATGCCTACGATAAACACCAAGATCGCTGTGTGTCGTGCCGGCGTGCTAAGCACCCTCTTGTACGCCAGTGAATCCTGGTCTCTGTACTCCTTGCAGGAGAAGAGGCTAAGTGCCTTTCACATGCGCTGCCTCCGTCGCATACTCGGGATTACATGGAGTGATTGTGGGACAAACAACGAGGTGCTGAGGCAAGCCAAGATTCCCAGAATGGTTACTCTCCTCCTGTCAGTGTCGCGTTCGATGGCTGGGCCATGTGCGTCGAATGAACGACGGCCGGATCCCCAAAGACATCCTCTACACAGAGCTTGCCTCCGGCAAGAGGACAACAGGACGACGACATCTCCGCTTCAAGGATGTCTGCAAGTGTGACCTGAAAGCGCTCGACATGGACCTGAACACCTGGGAAGAGCTTGCTCAGGACAGATTCAGCTGGAGACACACCATGAACACTGGACTGAAAGCTGGCGAGGCAAAACTCCGCCAGCTTGCAGATTAGAAGCGAGCTCAGAGAAAGAGCAAGCAACTACATCCTGCAGCTCACTCGACCTACAAACTCACCAAGTGCAACAGAGACTGTCACTCCTGTGTTGGTCTGTACAGCCACAGCAGACGCTGCATGACCGACTAAAACATATCCAAGGGGCGCCAATGCATTGTCTTCCGAGACTTATGGATGCCAACAATATACTATATATTAGGGCTGTTAACTGATTTTTTCAATCAGATTAATCAAACTCTAAACCTGTGATTAATCATGACTAATCACAGTTTATTATTAATTTGCTGAAGAAAATACCCCAATACAATGCACATACAATACAAGGTTCAAGGTTCAACTTTATTGTCCCCGCGGGGAAATTTGTCTTGGGCACAGTGCATCATTGCTTTCTTAACATACACAAAAACAACAGAACAAAAACACAAGCGCAGACACAACTACAACCAAACAACTAACATTTAAACATCAGAACATGGAGCCTGATAGACATAGATGGCACTTTGATGTAGGCATACAATCTACAGTATGGAGATAAAGATAAAGTGCCAGTGTGCATTGCACTAGAGCTCATAGATAAAGTGCTTTGTGCTAAAGTGCTTAGTTCTAAAGTGCTATGTGCTAAAAAAGTGCTAACCTATGTATTAACATTCTATTGCACCTTGTTGGTCAGCTTAATGGAGGCTGGGACAAATGATAATTTAAGGCGGTTCGATTTGCATAGTGGGACCCGGAGTCTTCTCCCTGATGGCAGGGTTCTTTCTATATTCAGGGAAGAGTGGGTGTTGTGAGTTGGAAATAATTTTCTTAGCTTTTTTCCTAACTGCCTGCTCATAGATGCTATGTATAGGCTCATATTCTTTCCTCCCTACGATTTTCATTGCCGTTTTATGCATGCCGGCCAGTTTGCTTTTTAGCTTAATGGTTAGGTTGCCAAACCATGAGGTGATCCCGTATCTAATGATGCTCTCTACAATGGCACGGTAGAAAATCATCATGATGTGGGTGCTTACGCCGTACAATCTTAATCTTCGCAAAAAATATAGCCTCTGTTGCAGTCTATTGCACAGTTTGTCAATATGTGTCTTCCAGCAGAGAAGATTATCAATATGAATCCCTAAATATTTATATGAGGATACCTGGGTGATTTCCTGATTTTTGATGACCACTGGCTTATGGTCAGTCACTTTCCTCGGATCCAAAACCATTTCCTGTGTCTTGGTCACATTTAAAATAAGATAGTTGGTATCACACCACCTAATAAATAGGTCTATCTCGTCTTGGTACACAGAGGGGTCCGTATCCTTGTGTAGAAGGCTTAGGAGCACGGTATCGTCCGCAAATTTCACCATATAATTGTTAGGGTGCACAGTCCTACAATCATTGGTGTACAATGTAAACAGTGTTGGTGATACAACACAACCCTGTGGGACGCCTGTGTTGCAGTGTTTGGTGTCTGACAGTGTTCTGTTGACCTTCACTTGCTGTGTTCCGTTTGTTAAAAAAGAGTGGAACCATTTGATCAAGGTGGAGTTTACACCCATGTCTTTGAGCTTCTCCAAGAGTATGTGAATTTGCACTGTATTAAAAGCTGAGCTGAAATCAACAAATAAAATTCTAGCATAAGCTTTTGTGTTCTCAAGGTGCTTGGAGATAAAGTGCAAGGTGCAAAGGATTGCATCATCAGTACTGCATTCCTGCTTGTACGCAAACTGGTACACATCTAACTTTGGCTTGACATCCTTCATGAGCAGTGACACAACAAATTTTTCAAAACATTTCATAACAATCAAAGTGAGAGCTACGGGACGAAAATCGTTGTTTACTGTGACACCGGGCTTTTTAGGCACTGGAGTTATTATTGACTTCTTCCACAGAGCTGGAACAGTGTGAGTGTTAAGTGACTGTTGGAATATTGGACACCATGCTGTAGTTAGTTCCTCTGCACAGCTTTTGAGCAAAAAAGCTGGGAGGCCGTCAGGGCCTGCGGCCTTGCCTGTACGTACTCTACTAAAGAGACGGCGAATGCTGGTCGGGTCGACTTCCAGGCAGCAGGTGTCATCAGTGTCTGGCAGGGACTGCAAAACACTGTCACACTCCTGAGAGAAGTTTTGATGGTCGAATAAAAGTCATTTAGCTCATTTGATTTTTGCTGCTCATCCAGGGTGATGATTTGTTTCTTTGCAGGGTTCATATTAGTGACTGATTTCATTGTGTCCCAAAGTTTTTTTGTATTTGACATTTGGAGATGATGTTCCATTGTTTGCCTATGTTGTTCTCTTGCATTAGTGAGAAGTTGTTTGAGTTCTTTTTGGACAACTGACAGTCCTGCTCTGTCTTTACTTCTAAAGGCCTGCTTTTTCCTATTTATGCAGTCTTTTATTTATTTTGTTACATAGGGTTTGTTATTGGGATATACTACAATGTTTTTCTTGGGTACCACATTGCCAACACAAAACTCAATGTAGTCCGTTATAGTTACTGTAGCCTCATCTAGTCCTAGTGCATGGAACAGGGACCAGTCTGTGCACATGAAACACCCCTTCAGTGTCTCAATAGCATCGTCTGACCACACATTAATTGTCTTATGCTCAGGTTTAATTGATTTAAAAACAGATTTATATGTGGGTATTAGATGTATGGTGTTGTGATCCGAGTTGGAAAGGGGGGGGCTTTGGTTTTGCTGAATATCCCCCCTTTATATTGCCATAGCATTTATCTAGAATCTTGTCATTTCTTGTGTCACATTTCACAAATTGTTCAAAGCCCGGCAAGGCAGTCTCCAGTTTACAATGGTTAAAGTCACCCAAAAAGAAAACAGGAGCTCCGGGTGTGCGCTGCAGCTGTTCATGTGCGCACTCTGCTATGCTCGCAGCAGCTCTGCCTGCATTGCCGCTGGGTGGGACATAAACAGCGGCTATGATGATGTTGCCAAACTCCCTAGGCAGGTAGTAAGGTCTCATTGATAAACACAGCAGTTCTACGTCGGGGCTGCATATGGTTTTTTTCACAGTGAGGTGTTTACACCACTTGTCACTCACGTACACGCCGACTCCGCCCCCTTTTCTCTTCCCGGAAGCGTCAGAGCGGTCAGCTCGTACGAGTGAGAATCCATCCAGGTCAAGCAGAGAATCCGGGACGCCTTGGTGAAGCCACGTCTCGGTGAACACCATGATGTTGGTTTCCCGGTATTCAAAGCAACTCTTTAGGTTGACCCGAAGCTCATCCAGCTTTGGTGCCAGCGATCGCACGTTGCTGAGTATTATTGACGGCAGCGGTGGTCTGTTGATTCGCCGGCGGAGGCGTTCTCGGACACCTCCCCGTCTGCCTCGCTTGCGTTGTGGCCGTGTGCCGGTGTGTGTCGCTCGGATGACTGCCGGTAGATGTTCTGGTGGTGTGGATTGGCGTGGTGTGGGTCGGAGGGACAGTAAGGCATCTCTGGAGTAGACGCGACATCCATGTTCCCATTGCACGTTCGTTGCAAGACAAAAAATTACGCGTTCGCTGATAAAAAAGAGGATCAGCAGTACGATATAAAAGCTTGCTTCCATTGTTAGGGCTCGTGCTACAAACAATTGGTAGTTCAGACGGCCGAGTTCTTTGTATGTCGAATGTCAATTAATGCCGTGATCAGTTTCACGTAAAGTCACAAGCACCAAAGCATGTTTTTAAAAACGAATAAACAAAACGAACATGATGGTACGAACACTTAAAAAACACACTTAAAAAAACACGTAAAAGCAACAAGCACAAGCCCTGGTCGCTGCAGTGCTGCGCCCTCAGGGTACAAATGCTATTTAGTAGTCAGAATGTCATACATAAAGCTTTTTTTTTTAGTTTTACTGAACTGCAAGTAATTTATTTGGTGAAAATAAGTATACTATAATAAATATTAAGTGCACATTTTGAAAGTCTTTGCAGTTTGTAATAATCTTGCAAACAAGGTACGGTTACTAATTAGTAATGTAGTAAACATACTCATGAACAACTTAACATATTGCACCATTTGTTTTTCTTAAGTTTAAACAGTTGTTGAAACAAACAAGCTTCTTTACGTTTTTCAGATGACAATGCTGATCCCTGTTTTATTGGCAAAATGCGACACCAGCTCGTTATGATTACTTACAGATGTGCAACGTTCTCCAGGAAGCAAAAACAAATTCACATTCAACCCATAGTTGCATCTTCATGCTCTTATTTGTGTAGTACAGTTTGTTCATCCTTGCTGAAATTATAACTCTTCAAGGTACGACAGATCAGCTGTGGTGATGTGAATGACATCTTCTGCAGGACTTGGTCTTCACAGATGTTAGATGTCCTGCTTGTGTGTGTTTAGCAAAGACATACTGTATGTTTAACTAAACTGTGCTACTTTTGTTGACAACATTTAATCAGTAAACTTTGTCATCGTACAGTTCTCCTCTGCTTTTGTCGATGTAGCTAGCATTAATGCTTTCACCTTAGAGTGTCCGAGACACAAAAAAATCTTCAATATCCCTGGGAAAAATCATGAGATTTGTTGCCAGTAGCTGTTTACAAAATAAGTCGCTAAAAGGATTGGCAACACTGTCGGTGCCATCTACGAGTACGTGTTTCGCTTTAAGATGGTATTTTAAACTTAATGTGCGCAGATGATAAGAACGTTTGTCGCTGCAATTGTCACGACGCAGAGTCAAACCCGCGTTTCCTCGGCAACTGGAGCTGCTGGCACCTCCGCTGACAGCGCGCTCAGACACGCCCCTACTTGCGCTGAGCGCAGCACGCCCACGCAGCAACGAGCCTGCAAACAATCCGTAATCAACACACCTGGACTTGATGAGAGGGAGCTGCATAAAGACCAGCGGACCCGAGGAACCTTTGCCAGAATGTCGCTAACCTTCCAGTAAGCATCACCTCTGGCATTCCCTCCCCAGTGCTTTGCTCGCCCTTTTCTTTGCTCTCTCTCTCCGTGTCTCCCTGGTTCATGTCCCTTTGTGTTTTTGCAGTGACTCCCCTGACGTCCATGATCGTGCCTTGTCACGCGACATCCATCCTGATTCCTGACTGCCCTCCTCGATCCATGACCTCCCTGCTCAGACCCGGACCACGCTGCCTCGCTCCTGCTCACGGCCTCTTGCCTGTCCACGAACTGCCTCTTCGCCTTGCCCCTTGTGACTCGACGAAAGATACAACCAACACAGACAACAACCCTTGGTAACATTTACATTATTAATATTACACATAGTCTACACTCATTCACTTAAGGGTAGCATACACACGCCACGTAATCATCAAAGGTTTTAAATAAACATTGTAAACCACAGTTCTGCCCTGGTTGTCTCCTCCTTTTCTTCTCTGAACACAACAGTACGTTCTGGCCAAAGCATGTCGGAACCAGGCGACAAAGGCAAGTCTCAGTCCCGGACATCCAGAACTTCCGACCTGGCTATCCTTAGCTACCTCGTGAGCGAACATCAGGTTTGTTTTTCCTGCCCTTGAAGACAACCTCGAGAGAGCCTTTACTCGATTATATTCCAAGCTGGACGACATGTGCCCTGGGGCAAGCCCAGACCCGTGGTACCTCCGCATGTCTCTCAAACCCGGGGACCTGAACACAGCATTCCGGAACGAGAGTCCAGGATTGCCAGTCCTAGACCCTTTGAGGGTGACTTTGAACTATGTAGGGGTTTTTTGGAGCACGGATTGCATTTATTTTTTCCTTGCTTTCCGGTCCAGCTCTTAAATAGGTTACTGCCACAGTCGACAGGACCGTGGGTCTCAACTCCGACTACTCTGCATTTCGTACTGAATTTCGGGCCGTCTTCGATCACCCCAAGGATGGGGGTGACGCGGCCGGACATCTGCACTCCATTTCACAGGGCTCCAGTTCCATGGCAGCCTATACCTTGGAATTCCGGACCCTGGCGGCGTACAGCGATTGAGGGGACAGGGCGTTCCAAAGCGCATTCCGCCGCGGCCTCTCTGAAGAGATTAAAGACGGTCTACTGAGAGACAGACCTACTTCCTGCAAGGACCTCATCGAACTGGCCCTCCAATTTGACCTAAGACTTTGTGAGCGAGCAGCAGAGCGAGACCAGAGAACTACCTCTAGGAGCCAAACTCTGCCTACCTTCAAGGCAGAAGTGGAACCAGACCGCTCCCCTACTACCTCAATGGCAGTCCTGTTGAGCCATGCTTTATTCCCCCGTAATGAAGAAAACCCCGACATACTGCTATCCGCTATTCTGGCCTGGGACCAGAGGAGCATTCAAGTACAGGCATTTGTGGACTCTGGAGCTGACGAAAGTCTTTTGGACTACAAGTTCGCCCGGCAGATGGGCATTCCCTTGATCTCCCTGGACAAGACGCTGCCAGCACAGGCCCTGGATGACCGGCCATTGGGCCCCATCAAGTACCGCACAGAGCCCCTTTCCATGACCATTTCTGGTAACCACAAGGAGACCATCAGTCTATGGGTGCTGGAAGCTCCAGTAGCCCCACTGTTGCTTGGAAGAACCTTGGCTTCGTCACCACAATCCCCATAGTTCCTGGACTTCCGGCAGAATCCTAGCTTGGAGCACACCCGGCATGGGCAACTGTCTTGGGTCAGCGTCTCCTCCGGTCCACCACTCCACTACCCCGACTCCCCAGGCCGATCTATCCCTGGTTCCTGCTTGCTACCATGACCTAGCCGAGGTCTTCAGCAAGGTACGTGCTCTGGGACTACCCCCTCATAGGCCCTACGACTGTGCCACTGGACTACTTCCTAACGCTACCCTGCCGTCTAGCCGCCTCTACAATTTGTCTCTTCCAGAGAAGGCGGCCATGAGGAGGTACATTACAGAGGGTCTTGCCTCGGGCATCATTACCCCGTCCAAGTCTCCACTGGCGGCGGGATTCTTTTTTGTGGCCAAGAAGGACGGGTCCCTTCGACTCTGCGTTGATTACAGTCACCTTAACAACATTACCATCAAAAACAAGTACCCTCTTCCGCTACTCAACTCTTCCTTTGAGTCCTTGGCACCTGCAACCATATTCACCAAACTGGATATTCGTAACGCCTATCACCTGGTACGAATCAGAGAGGGAGAAGAGTGGAAAACGGCCTTCAACACCCATATGGGGTATTACGAGTACCGGGTAATGCCTTTTGGACTTACTAACACACCTGCAGTTTTTCAAACACTTGTTAACGACATCCTCCGGGACATGCTGGATCAATTCGTGGTTGTGTACCTTGACGATATTTTGATTTTCTCCCGTAACCTCTCTGATCACCAGCAACATGTCCGACGTGTCCTGCAACGTCTCTTGGAGAATTGCCTATTTGTTAAGGCAGAACAATGCTGCTTCCACTCCTCTTCGGGGGGGGGGGGTTCCTGGGATTTGTGGTCGAAAGGGGTCACATAAGACCCGACCCGAAGAAAGTGGAGGCCGTGATGAAGTGGCCGCAACCAGCCACTAGGACGGAACTTCGGAGGTTCCTCGGCTTTGCAGTCTTCTACCGACGATTCATCCAGGACTTCAGTAGGGTTGCGCAACCGCTCCATTCTCTCATGTCAACTAACGTGCCTTTTGTATGGACTCTTTTGGCTAGGAAGGCCTTCAAGGAATTAAAGGAGCGTTTTGTTTCTGCCCCCATTCTAGTCCACACCAACTTGGACACTGCCTTCTTGGTGGAGGAGGACGCCTCAGACTCAGGGATTGGGGCTATTCTCTCTCAAAGATCCAAGAATGACAATTTGATTCATCCTATTGCCTTCTTCTCTAGATGCCTGACTCAGGCCGAACAGAACTACGACGCTGGGAATAGAGAATTATTGGCGGTCCACAAGGCCCTGGTGGTATGGAGACACTGGCTGGAAGGGGCTAGACACCAGTTCCAGATCCTGACCGACCACAGCAACCTTCTGCACATCCGAACTGCCAAAAGCATCAACAATCGCCAGGCAAGGTGGCAGCAGTTTTTTTCCCGCTTCAATTACGTGCTCTCTCTCAGGCCAGGTTCCAAGAACACTAAAGCTGATGCTCTATCCCGGTTATTTGTAAGAGAGCCCACTTGTCCGTCAGTAGCGAAACCCATCCTTCCTCCCACTCGCATCGTGGGAATGGTAACCTGGAAAGTGGAGGACCTGGTAAAATCTGTGCTGCGCTCCAATCCAGGACCAGGAGGTGGACCACCCAACAAGCTATTTGTCCATCGGGAGCTACGAACCAGAGTCCTGGATTGGGGGCACTCGAGCCTGTTCTCTTGCCATCCAAGTTTTCAACGAACCCTATCACTGCTGCGAAGACGTTTTTGGTGGCCATCCATGGCCAAAGACACTCATGAGTTCATCGCTTCTTGTTCTACTTGTGCCCGTAGTAAGATGTCACACAGACCTCCGGCTGGTGTCCTTCACCCTCTCTCCATTCCTGCCCTTCCTTGGTCGCACATCGCCCTGGATTTTGTCACGGGATTTCCAGCCTCCAGAGGTAACACCACTATCCTTACTATTGTTGACCGTTTCTCCAAGGCAGCCCATTAAATTCTGCTACGCAAGTTACCTTCTGTCTCAGAGACTTCTGACCTCCTCACACTTCACGTCGTCAAGCAACATGGTATCTCGATGGATATCGTTTCTGACCGAGGCCCTCAGTTTACGTTGCAAATATGGAGAGCCTTCTGCAAGGGAATCGGGGCCTCAGTCAGCCTCACATCGGGATACCATCCCCAAAGTAACGGGCAGGCTGAGAGGGCGAATCAAAGCTTGGAGACCATGCTCCGATGTGTCGCCAGTCGTCAACCCACGTCCTGGAGCAAGTTTCTGCCATGGGTGGATTTTTCCTATAACTCCTTGAAGAGCTCTGCTACCGGTATGTCCCCATTTGAGTGATCATTAGGTTATCAACCCCATTTGTTTCCTCAACAGGAACTTGAGATCGCTGTACCCTCAACTAGAGCTCATATTAGACGGTGTCAGAGGGTGTGGACAGCCGCTCGTGCTGCTTTGGAAAGAGCATCCGAGAAAATGTGTTGCAACGCCAACCGTCATCGCATTCCAGCCCCGTCCTATAAACCAGGACAACAAGTGATGCTTCTCACTAAAGACCTCAGTCTCCAGGTACCCTCTAGGAAACTGGCTCCACGTTATGTTGGTCCGTTCTCCATCATGTCTATCATAAACCCTGTTTCTGTTAAATTGTCTCTCCCACCCTCGGTCAAGCGGCATCCAGTTGTTCATGTTTCCCAGATTAAACCGGTAGCGGAGAGCGCTCTGTCCCTTCCTGTCCCTGCCCCCCCACCCTCTAGGTTATTGTCTAATGGAGATCAGGTTTGGACGGTCAAGGAAATCCTCAGGGTCCGTCGACAAGGTAGGGGGCTCGTTTATCTGGTCGACTGGGAGGGATATGGACCTGAAGACAGATCTCGGGTGCCAGCCTCCTATCTTGCCTATCCCTCACTTCTAGAGGATTTCTACCGTGCCAATCCTGATGCTCCCTCGCATAAGGGGGGGGGGGGGGGGGTTACTGTCACGACGCGGAGTTAAACCCGTGTTTCCTCGGCAACTGGAGCTGCCAGCACCTCCGCTGACAGCGCGCTCAGACACGCCCCTACTCACGCCTAGCGCAGCACGCCCACGCAGCAACGAGCCTGCAAACAATCCGTAATCGACATATCTGGACTTGATGAGAGGGAGCTGCATAAAGACCAGCGGACCCGAGGAACCTTTGCCAGAACGTCGCTAACCTTCCAGTAAGCATCACGTCTGGCATTCCCTCCCCAGTGCTTTGCTCGCCCTTTTCTTTGCTCTCTCTCTCCGTGTCTCCCTGGTTCATGTCCCTTTTTGTTTTTGCAGTGACTCCCCTGTCTTCCGTGATTGTGCCTTGTCACGCGACATCCATCCGGATTCCTGACTGCCCTCCTCCATCCACGACCTCCCTGCTCGGACCCAGACCACGCTGCCTCGCTCCTGCTCACGACCTCTTGCCTGTCCACGAACTGCCTCTTCACCTTGCCCCTTGTGACTCGATGAAAAGATACAACCAACACTCACAGACAACAACCCTTGGTAAGATTTACATTATTGATATTACACACAGTCTACACTCATTCACTTAGAGAAGCATAAACACGCCACGTATTCATCAAAGGTTTTAAATAAACCTTGTAAACCGCAGTTCTGCCCTGGTTGTCGCCTCCTTCCCTTCTCTGAACACAACAGAAATACCAGTTTTATGAAAAGTTTTGTTTTGAATCGAAATTAGCCGCCTCTCCTTGTAGTTACAGACTGTGTAACAAATGCATGCGTCTTCCGGGTTAATCCTTATCCCGGAAGTGATTAATCATCATTCATATTTGATAACGCGATCATTTATTTTCATTAATCAAATGGTTTAAGGTTGACAGCCCATATAAATATGTATATATACATATATACATATATATATATATATATATATATATATATATATATATACATATATATATACACATATGTGTATATATACATATATATGTATATATATATATATATATATATATATATATATATATATATATATATATATATATATATATATATATACACATATATATATATATATATATATATATATAATATATATTAAGGCTGTCAAACGGTTCACGATTAATCGCATGTTTCAAAGTTAACTCAAAATTAACCGCAGATATACATAATTTTTCATCATTAATAAGTGTACCCTACACAAATCATTTCTAGTTTTTACACTGAACGGACAATGAATTTGCTTTAATGAAATGTATTTTAAACTTTATTATTTTTTAAACAGCTCATCATAAATAGGACAAACATGATTTAATGACAATAATTTAAAAAAAACACCTACTCTGTGTTGGTGTTTTACCAGATTTTATGTGAATACAGAATTTTTATTCCTGCTTTAGGATCAGACTTCCATGTTCAGATAAAAATGTTACGCATAAATAAAACAAAATGTGAATTGTTATGATCATGCTTTGATTTTTGAAGATTTTTGGTGATATTCATCCATCTATTTTCTACCGCTTGTCCCTTTTGGAGTCACGGGGGGGCTGTAGCCAGCTGTAATCTGTGATATTTCTGCAGATTACGCTTGCTGCTTTTGTAACGTCAAAATCAAGGCAGGTGGCGGGAATACTTCCAATTTTAGGAAACATCTGATTAAAGATAGGATTTTTCTCATGGTTGAAAAGTGAAGCCAAGTTAGATGTACGGCTGCAACTCCTGCATTTGGCACCTTTAGCAACTCGGCTGCAGCCAACAACACGGAGGAAGAAATGGCGTTAATATCTGGTGACGATAACAGCGACATCCTCATCGTCTACGTCTGTTCCAGGTAAAAAGCCTATTCTATTGGAATATGGAATATGATATCATAATGAGCTCAGTATCTTGTACTGTGTTTTGTAGTGTAATGTAAAGTGTTTGCTTGACTTTCATTTGTAGTTGAATACTTTAGAAAAAAAAAGGTGGTCTTTATTTTTACTCTATCCTCTTTTGCTTATTTGTTTTTAACTTAATTGGCTTAATTGCCTACATGGACCCCCATCACACATGTTCCAGATGGAAAAAGAAAGCAGTACATGAATCCAGGTTTTATTTTGTGCAACACTAAATGATGTTTTGTAATGTTATTTTGTGATATTCACACCTAAAGAAATGCTAGTACATCCGTTGAGGAACCTGTGTAAATAATTTTATGACATGTTCTGGTCAAGTCCTCAATTACAGAATGATTAGCAGGCTGAATATCAATCAATCAATCAATCAATCAATGTTTATTTATATAGCCCCAAATCACAAGTGTCTCAAAGGGCTGTACAAGCCACAACGACATCCTCGGTACAGAGCCCACATACGGGCAAGGAAAAACTCACCCCAGTGGGACGTCGGTGAATGACTATGAGAAACCTTGGAGAGGACCGCATATGTGGGTAACCCCCCCCCTCTAGGGGAGACCGAAAGCAACGGTTGTCGAGTGGGTCTGACATAACATTGTGAAAGTCCAGTCCACAGTGGATCCAACACATCAGCGGGAGTCCAGTCCACAGCGGGGCCAACAGGAAACCATCCCGAGCGGAGACGGGTCAGCAGCGCAGAGATGTCCCCAACCGATGCACAGGCTAGTGGTCCACCCGGGGTCCCGGCTCTGGACAGCCAGCACTTCATCCATGGCCACCGGACCTATGCAACTCCCCCTCGCAAGGGACAGGGGAGAAGAGGAGAGAAGAAAAGAAACGGCAGATCAACTGGTCTAAAAAAGGGGGGGTCTATTTAAAGGCTAGATTATACAAATGAGTTTTAAGATGGGACTTAAATGCTTCTACTGAGGTAGCATCTCTAACTGTTACCGGGAGGGCATTCCAGAGTACTGGAGCCCGAATAGAAAACGCTCTATAGCCCGCAGACTTTTTTTTGGCTCTGGGAATCACTAATAAGCCGGAGTTCTTTGAACGCAGATTTCTTGTCGGGACATATGGTACAATACAATCGGCGAGATAGGCTGGAGCTAAACCGTGTAATATTTTATACGTAAGTAGTAAAACCTTAAAGTCGCATCTTAAGTGCACAGGAAGCCAGTGCAAGTGAGCCAGTATAGGCGTAATATGATCAAACGTTCTTGTTTTTGTCAAAAGCCTTGCAGCCGCATTTTGTACCAACTGTAATCTTTTAATGCTAGACATAGGGAGGCCCGAAAATAATACGTTACAGTAATCGAGACGAGACGTAACGAACGCATGAATAATGATCTCAGCGTCGCTAGTGGACAAGATGGAACGAATTTTAGCGATATTACGGAGATGAAAGAAGGCCGTTTTAGTAACACTCTTAATGTGTGACTCAAACGAGAGAGTTGGGTCGAAGATAATACCCAGATTCTTTACCGCGTCTCCTTGTTTAATTGTTTGGTTGTCAAATGTTAAGGTGGTATTATTAAATAGATGTTGGTGTCTAGCAGGACCGATAATCAGCATTTCCGTTTTCTTAGCGTTGAGTTGCAAAAAGTTAGCGGACATCCATTGTTTAATTTCATTAAGACACGCCTCCAGCTGACTACAGTCCGGCGTGTTGGTCAGCTTTAGGGGCATGTAGAGTTGGGTGTCATCAGCATAACAGTGAAAGCTAACACCGTATTTGCGTATGATGTCACCCAGCGGCAGCATGTAAATACTAAAGAGTGCAGGGCCAAGAACCGAACCCTGGGGAACTCCGCACGTTACCTTGACATAGTCCGAGGTCACATTGTTATGGGAGACGCACTGCATCCTGTCAGTAAGATAAGAGTTAAACCAAGACAAGGCTAAGTCTGACATACCAATACGTGTTTTGATACGCTCTAATAAAATATTATGATCGACGGTATCGAAAGCGGCGCTAAGATCAAGAAGCAGCAACATAGATGACGCATCAGAATCCATCGTTAGCAATAGATCATTAGTCATTTTTGCGAGGGCTGTCTCCGTAGAGTGATTTGCCCTGAAACCGGATTGAAAAGGTTCACAGAGATTGTTAGTCACTAAGTGTTCATTTAGCTGCTGTGCGACAGTTTTTTCGAGAATTTTGGAAATAAACGGAAGGTGGGAGACCGGTCGGTAGTTTACCATGAGGTCAGGATCGAGGTTAGGTCTTTTGAGCAGAGGATGAATAACCGCTTTTTTGAATGCTAGGGGAACAGTGCCGGAGGAAAGTGATAAGTTTATAATATTTAACACTGATGGACCTAATAATACAAACAGTTCCTTGATAAGTTTCCCAGGAAGTGGGTCAAGTAAACATGTTGTTTGTTTTATCCCACTTACACGCTGTAATAATTCCTCTAATGTTATTTCATCAAAAATAGAGAGACTATTTTGGGGGGCAGTGTCCGTCGTATATACAGTCGTATTTGTGTTAATAGAGCCCAGTTGTAGCTGGGATGCGTTGTCTTTAATCTCCTTTCTAATGAGTTCAATTTTCTTATTAAAGAAATTCATAAAATCATCTGCCGAGTGGGTGGAGCTACTGGGAGGAGTCCCTTGTTGGGTTAGCGATGCTACTGTACTAAACAGAAATTTAGGATCGTTTTTGTTGAGGCGGATGAGATTTGAGTAGTATTTAGCTTTAGCTAAGGTAAGCATGCGTTTATAAGTTATTAAACTATCACTCCATGCTTGATGGAAAACCTCAAGTTTAGTCGCGCGCCATTTGCGTTCCAGTTTTCTACATGATAATTTATGAGCTCTAATTTCTTCTGTAAACCATGGGGTGCGCCTTTTAGGGGCCCTTTTTTGCTTTAGCGGTGCTATACTATCAATAATTTCGCGCAAGGCATCGTCAAAGTTGTTAGTGAGTTTATCAATAGAGCCGACATAATTTGGGAATGGTGCTATTACCGAAGGCAGTAGGTCAGCAAGAGTCATCGTTGTGGCAGCATTAATGTTGCGGCCGCTATAGCAGTTATTATTATTATTAGCTTGTTGACAAAGAGTCAAAACTTCAAATTTTATAAGGTAATGATCGGACATTACTTTAGTATATGGAAGTATCATAACTTTGGAGGTGGTGACACCCCTGACAAGCACTAGATCTATTGTATTACCGTTGCGATGCGTGGGTTCATGTATTATTTGTGTAAGACCACAGCTATCAATTATGGTTTGGAGCGCCACGCACTGAGGGTCCGATGGGGTATTCATATGGATATTAAAGTCCCCCATTATGAATATATTGTCGGCGTGCGTCACTAGATCAGCAACGAACTCTGAGAATTCACTGATAAAGTCCGAATAGGGCCCAGGGGGGCGGTAGATAACAGCCAGGTCGAGAGGTAGCGGTGTGACAGACCTCATAGTAAGCACCTCAAACGATTTATATTTATTATTTAGGTTAGGGGTAAGGTTGAAATTTTCATTGTATATTAGTGCGACACCCCCTCCCCTTTTAAGAGGGCGGGCAACATGCGCATTCGTATAGTTAGGAGGAGATGCCTCATTGAGCGCAAAAAATTTGTCCGGTTTGAGCCAGGTTTCGCTAAGACCAATGACGTTAAGATTGTTGTCTCTAATGACCTCATTAACCAATAACGCCTTGGGAGACAATGATCTTATGTTTAAAAAGCCCATATTATAGGTATTGGGCTGTTTTGACGAGTTTTTGTTAAGATTATCCGTAGTGGCAATATTAACAATGTTGCGTTTATTATGCGTAGTGCACTTTAAATAGTTTCGACCATATCTAGGAATTGATATGACGGGAATTTTCCGATTGTTTGCTTGGTGCTGCAATAGACTGGACATATCATAATTTGCCACCTCAGTAGAATGCATGTCCACCTCTGACACAGACACAACAGAAAAAACATTATGTGAATTGTGTATTATTCTAAGAGAATTGCTATGCGTACATGGATTATCCAGCCTGGCGCTGGCTAGTTCTAGCTTAACTGACTCCTCACCCGGACTAACAGACATTGTAATTGCCTGTGACCGGGCTTGCTCTAGTGTAGTCAGTCAAGTGAGACTTAAATAGTAGTCTATGTTTCTAGACAGGATGATGGCGCCTTCCTGGTTAGGGTGAAGGCCGTCTCTCATCAGCAAGCCTGGTTTGCCCCAGAAAGAGGGCCAGTTATCAATAAACGTTAGTCCCTGCTGCCTACAGTAGATAGCCAACCACTTGTTAAGCGAGACTAATCTGCTATATCTCTCATCATTGCCTCTCGCAGGCAGGGGGCCAGAGACAATTACTCGATGCCTGGACATCTTTCTGGCGAGATCACAAGTCCTGGCTATGTTTCTCTTTGTAATCTCTGACTGTCTCATTCTAGTGTCATTGGAGCCAACGTGTACAACTATATTCGCATAATTAGTGGTGCGATTAGCCTGTCGTACGTGTTTACTAGGCCTGTTGCGAGTTAGCTCCCTAAGATTAGCTTCAATGTCAGGTGCTCTGGCCCCGGGGATACACTTTATTGTGGCTGGTTTGCTAAGCTTTATGTTTCGGGTGATGGAGTCCCCTATAACTAAGGTGTGGTGCCCGGTAGACTGGGGTGTAGGACTAGCTAAAGAGCTAAATCTATTATGCGTCTCAACCGGTACACCGTAGCTTGTAGGCCGCTTAGGACTGCTACAAGCTGGGCTAGTTAGCTCGCTACAGCTAACGCTAGCAGATGTGTCCGCAACATCTAAAGTTACGACATTACTCTGCTCTAACTGGCGGACACGGCCCTCTAGCAGAGCCAACCTCTCCGTGAGTATGGTGCAAGACGCGCAGGAAGCCATTACTCACAGTGTTTTCTGTCACCGAGTGAAGTTCCTGCTGTCCTCAGGGAAGTGGTCGCGGTCTGTGGGAGTAGCTTCTTACTGACCGGCGCTGCCTTTCTCCGCGCTAGCTTAGCAGCTAGCTAGCTGAGGAAAGGGTGGTGGGACAGAGATCGGGTGATTTGCAAGTTAAATAGTACCACTAAAAATGTTTGAGAAGTGATAAAGAAAGCTGTAGAACAATTAAAAGCACACAGATAGAGCACTACTTAGCTTTTTCGCAACAGCGAACAGACGGCGAGCAGTCACGCACGGTGAACCGGAACCGGAAGTCATTATTAATTACATTTTATTCATTAATAGGGAAGGTTCAAACATGGCCATACAGAAATATGAAGACCATTAACTTGTACAACATGTAATTTACGGACTATCAGAGTCATTTATTCAGGTAGTAATATCACAGACTACAGCTAGATAGACTCCAGCCCACCCCGTGACTCCAAAAGGGACAAGCAGTAAACAATAGATGGATGGATATTACCAGACATCTTCAACAATCAAAGCATGATCATAACAATTCACATTTTGTCTTATTTATGCGTGAAACTGTTATTTAAACACGGTGCAGCTCCTCCTCTGAATGCAAGTGCTCCTTAAGCAGAAATACAAGTTCTGTATTTATACAAAATTTGGTAAAATACCCACACACATTAGCCATTTTTTGTATTATTATTGTCAATAAATCATGTTTGTCCTTTTTTGTCATAAGCTGTTTAAAAAAGAATACCGTTTAAAATACATTTCTTTAAAGAAAATTAATTGTCCGTTCATAGAGTTAAAACATGAAAATTAACTGTCTCGGGTACACTTGTTAATGATTAAATATTATGTATATGTGCGATTAATTTTGAGTTAACTATGAACAAAATTTGATTAATAATGATTAAATATTTTAATCGTTTGACAGCCCTATTATGAATATATATATATATATATATATATATATATATATATATATATATATATATATATATATATATCCATCCATCCATCTTCTTCCGCTTATCCGAGGTCGGGTCTCGGGGGCAGCAGCCTAAGCAGGGAAACCCAGACTTCCCTCTCCCCAGCCACTTCGTCCAGCTCCTCCCAGGGGATCCCGAGGCATTCCCAGGCCAGCCGGGAGACATAGTCTTCCCAACGTGTCCTGGGTCTTCCCCGTGGCCTCCTACCGGTCGGAGGTGCCCTAAACACCTCCCTAGGGAGGCGTTAGGGTGGCATCCTGACCAGATGCCCGAAACACCTCATCTGGTTCCTCTCGATGTGGAGGAGCAGCGGCTTTACTTTGAGCTCCCCTCGGATGGCAGAGCTTCTCACCCTATCTCTAAGGGAGAGCCCCGCCACCCGGCGGAGGAAACTCATTTCGGCCGCTTGTACCCGTGATCTTGTCCTTTCGGTCATAACCCACAGTTCATGACCATAGGTGAGGATGGGAACGTAGATCGACCGGTAAATTGAGAGCTTTGCCTTCCGGTTCAGCTCCTTCACAACAACGGATCGATACAGCGTCCGTATTACTGAAGACGCCGCACCGATCCGCCTGTTGATCTCACGATCCACTCTTCCCTCACTCGTGAACAAGACTCCAAGGTACTTGAACTCCTCCACTTGGGGCAGAGTCTCCTCCGCAACCCGGAGATGGCACTCCACCCTTTTCCGGGCGAGAACCATGGACTCGGACTTGGAGGTGCTGATTTTCATCCCAGTCGCTTCACACTCAGCTGCGAACCGATCCAGCGAGAGCTTAAGATCCTGGCCAGATGAAGCCATCAGGACCACATCATCTGCAAAAAGCAGAGACCTATTCCTGCAACCACTAAACCAGATCCCCTCAACGCCTTGACTGCACCTAGAAATTCTGTCCATAAAAGTTATGAACAGAATCGGTGACAAAGGGCAGCCTCGGCAGAGTCCAACCCTCACTGGAAACGTGTCCGACTTACTGCCGGCAATGCGGACCAAACTCTGGCACTGATCATACAGGGAGCGGACCGCCACAATCAGACAGTCCGATACCCCATACTCTCTGAGCACTCCCCACAGGACTTCCCGAGGGACACGGTCGAATGCCTTCTCCATGTCCACAAAACACATGTAAACTGGTTGGGCAAACTCCCATGCACCCTCAAGGACCGTGCCGAGAGTATAGAGCTGGTCCACAGTTCCACGACCAGGACGAAAACCACACTGTTCCTCCTGAATCCGAGGTTCGACTATCCGGCGTAGCCTCCTCTCCAGCACACCTGAATAGACCTTACCGGGAAGGCTGAGGAGTGTGATACCACGATAGTTAGAACACACCCTCCGGTTCCCCTTCTTAAAGAGAAGAACCACCACCCCGGTCTGCCAATCCAGAGGTACCGCCCCCGATGTCCATGCGATGCTGCAGAGTCTTGTCAACCAAGACAGCCCCACAGCATCCAGAGCCTTAAGGAATTCCGGGCGGAGCTCATCCACCCCCGGGGCCTTGCCACCGAGGAGCTTTTTAACTACCTTAGCAACCTCAGCCCCAGAAATAGGAGAGCCCACCACAGATTCCCCAGGCACTGCTTCCTCATAGGAAGACGTGTTGGTGGGATTGAGGAGGTCTTCGAAGCATACCCTCCACCAATCCGCAACATCCGCAGTAGAGGTCAGCAGAACACCGTCCTCACCATACACGGTGTTGATAGTGCACTGCTTCCCCTTCCTGAGGCGGCGGATGGTGGTCCAGAATCGCTTTGAAGCCATCCGGAAGTCGTTTTCCATGGCTTCCCCGAACTCCTCCCATGTCCGAGTTTTTGCCTCCGCGACCGCTGAAGCCGCACACCGCTTGGCCTGTCGGTACCTGTCCGCTGCCTCAGGAGTCCTATGAGCCAAAAGAACCCGATAGGACTCCTTCTTCAGCTTGACGGTATCCCTCACCGCCGGTGTCCACCAACGGGTTCTAGGATTACGGCCACAACAGGCACCAACTACCTTGCGGCCACAGCTCCAATCAGCCGCCTCGACAATAGAGGCGCGGAACATGGTCCATTCGGACTCAATGTCCAGCGCCTCCCTCGTGACATGTTCAAAGTTCTTCCGGAGGTGGGAATTGAAACTCTCTCTGACAGGAGCCTCTGCCAGACGTTCCCAGCAAACCCTCACAATGCGTTTGGGCCTGCCAGGTCTGACCGGCATCCTCCCCCACCATCGCAGCCAACTCACCACCAGGTGGTGATCGGTAGAAAGCTCCGCCCCTCTCTTCACCCGAGTGTCCAAAACATGAGGCCGCAAATCCGACGACACAACTACAAAGTCGATCATGGAACTGCGGCCTAGGGTGTCCTGGTGCCAAGTGCACATATGGACACCCTTATGTTTGAACATGGTGTTCGTTATGGACAATCTGTGACGGGCACAAAAGTCCAATAACAAAACACCGCTCGGGTTCAGATCCGAGCAGCCATTCTTCCCAATCACGCCTCTCCAGGTTTCACTGTCGCTGCCAACATGAACGTTGAAGTCCCCCAGTAGAACGAGGGAATCACTCCCTCGAGCAAATCCAAAAAGGGTGGGTACTCTGAGCTGCGGTTTGGCGCGTAAGCGCAAACCACAGTCAGGACCCGTTCCCCCACCCGAAGGCGGAGGGAAGCTACCCTCTCGTCCACTGGGTTGAACTCCAACATGCAGGCTCTGAGCCGGGGGGCAACAAGAATTGCCACCCCAGCCCGTCGCCTCTCACTGCCGGCAACGCCAGAGTGGAAGAGAGTCCAGCCCCTCTCGAGAGAACTGGTTCCAGAGCCCTTGCTGTGCGTCGAAGTGAGTCTGACTATGTCTAGCCGGGACTTCTCCACCTCGCGCACTAGCTCAGGCTCCTTCCCCCCCAGCGAGGTGATGTTCCACGTCCCAAGAGCTAGCTTCTGTAGCCGAGGATCGGACCGCCAAGTGCCCTGCCTTCGGCTGCCACCCAGCTCACTTCGCACCCGACCTCTATGACCCCTGCTATGGGTGGTGAGCCCATTGGAGGGGGGACCCACGTTGCCTCTTCGGGCTGTGCCCGGCCGGGCCCCATGGGGACAGGCCCGGCCACCAGGCGCTCGCCATCGTGCCCCACCTTCGGGCCTAGCTCCAGAGGGAGGCCCCGGTGACCCGCGTCCGGGCGAGGGAAATCTGGGTCCTTTGTTTTTATCTTTCATTGAGGTCTTCGAGCTGCTCTTTGTCTGATCCCTCACCTAGGACCAGATTGTCTTGGGAGACCCTACCAGGGGGCATAAATCCCCCGGACAACATAGCTCCTAGGATCATTGGGACAAGCAAACTCCTCTACCACGGTAAGGTGGCAGCTCAGAGAGGAGTATATATATATATATATATATATATATATATATATATATATATATATATATATATATATATATATATATATATATTGTGATGTGCGGTCACAAAACAACCTCCCAGAGTCAGTTCTGTTAGGGTTCAAACGCAGCAGCGTTGCTTTATTCAGTCACTTTTTTGGAATGCAGGTTAACTTAAGTTCCTCCCGGTTGGGGCTATCATTTAAACAAACAAATTACCGCATGTCTCATGCCTTGTTCAGGTCTCCTAAATTGCCTGGAACATATAGCAGAGAAACATCTGATCAGAGCAAAGTTCAACTATCACAGCATTCAATGAATCAAACATCTTACACATTTAGCAGACTAATTTACAATCTATATTTCAGTAGAGCAACACACTTACCGCCCGATGGAAGCATGAGTAGTTCATGGGCAACATTCTTGGCGGTAGCAACACGCAAGGGAATGGCCTCGGGGTATCGGGTTGCATAATCGACAATGACAAGGATATAGCGGTGTCCACGAGACGATTTTGGCAACGGCCCCACAATGTCCATAGCTATCCGAGAAAATGGCGTCTCAATAATAGGAAGGGGTATGAGGGGATTCCGGAGAAAGGGCCGCGGTGCCGCTTTTTGACATTCCGGACAGGTGCGACAAAAGTCCTCGACGGCTCGTTTCACCCCAGTCCAATAAAAACGTGCGACCACTCGGTCGTAAGTCTTCTGGGCTCCCAGATGAGCCCCTAATTGGTGGGAGTGAGCGAGGTACAACACCCGGGTGACGTAACTTTTCGGCACTAATAGTTGTTCGACAACTTCCCCCCCCCTTAGTTTTTTCACTTCGGTACAACAGACCCGCTTTTACCAAAAAATGAAGATAAGACATCCCACTCACCCCAGAGACCAGTTGACCGTCGATGTTGGCGATGCTTTGGCGGGCCATTTCCAGGTTCGGGTCAGCCCATTGGGCTGTGGCGTACTCGCCTTGAGGTGGATTCCCCTCGACTGGCATGAGCGGGAACTCAGAGAAGGGGTCTTCACTGGCTGGAGGGGTCTCTGCCCCACTGGCGTCTCTTTCAGATGCTCCACCTCCTGGTGAGGTTCCTCTAGGTGCTCGGAAGGTGGGGAATGCGGTCCGCGGGGTCGAGGCTGCTGGGCGCCGGTCCCGGCGTCTTGTTTGTCGGGGAGGATGTGGGTGGCGGCGGCCTGGGTTCCAATACCGCTGGAAGAGGATACAATCCGTGCCTATCAGCAGAGGGACAGGTAGGTTGGGGACCACCCCAGCAGCCACAACAGCGTCTCCACGGGGGGTCTGGACCCAGATATGGCTGACCGGGTAATGGCGGACATCACCATGGACGCAGGTGACCGGGACGGTGTCTGAGCCGACAGGACCAGCGTAGTCAGTCCTAACCAAGGTGACGACACTGCCAGAATCAATCAGGGCATGGGCGTCGGTACCTCCCACCCGCACCGGTAGGGTGGCATGGGGTCGGCCGGTGTCCCCGGTGTGCAAGCAAGGTCGGTGGCCACCCGAGCTGGCGGCAGAGGGCATTGAGACGTCTCGGTCCCGCGCCGGACAGGTCCTGGAGATGTGGCCTTCTCGCCCGCAGACATAGCACCTTCTGGGGGGTCGGGCCAACCTTTCCGGTGGGTTACTATCCCTTGGGGCATTACGTGGAGGAGTACGGGGTGGAGATCGCTGGCGCTCACGACCCATCCTTTCAGCAGGGGTGGGCTCAGCTCTGGTGGTTCGGAGCATCTCTTTGCTAACTTGGTAGTTCTCCAACAGAGCTACCAGAGAATCCAGGGATGTGGGGCTCACCTGCGCAGCATACTTTCTGGCATCGGGCGGCAAAGCTCGAATACACCGATCAATCACCAATCTTTGGATCCAGGGTGTCTCCCCGCCACTCATCAGCCAGCCCTTGGCATGACGTAGCAGCTCTGCGAGCTGGGCCCTGGGCGGATGGCTGGCACAGTAGGCCCAGGCGTGGTATCGCTGAGCTCTAGCTGGTAGGCTGTACCTATGGCTTGCTAATATGGCGGCCTTGAGCTTGGGGTAGTCTCGTGCGTCCCCTGCTGGCAGGTCACGGCAGGCGTGCTGGGCCTCCCCAATGACGAACGGGGCAATTATTCCTGCCCACTCACCGGGTGGCCATCGCTCCCTTGTCGCAGTGCGCTCAAAGAGCTCCAAATAGGCTTCAACGTCGTCCTCGGGGCCTTGTTTGGTGAGGACTCCCCCCGGGGCTCGAACCACTGCTTCGTCTTTGTCGACCATCTTGAGCAGTTCCTTCATCGCATTTTGCAACTTCGCCTGGCTTTGCAAGAGCGGCCTTACTGCTTGCTCCATACTGTGGTTGGGGAGAGTCTTCTATGCCCGCATTCTCCACCAATTTGTGATGTGCGGTCACAAAACAACCTCCCAGAGTCAGTTCTGTTAGGGTTCAAACGCAGCAGCGTTGCTTTATTCAGTCACTTTTTTGGAATGCAGGTTAACTTAAGTTCCTCCCGGTTGGGGCTATCATTTAAACAAACAAATTACCGCATTTCTCATGCCTTGATCAGGTCTCCTAAATTGCCTGGAACATATAGCAGAGAAACATCTGATCAGTGCAAAGTTCAAATATCACAGCATTCAATGAATCAAACATCTTACACATTTAGCAGACTAATTTACAATCTATATTTCAGTGGAGCAACACACTTACCGCCCGATGGAAGCAGACCTTTCCCAGCAGGGAGCCAGCCACACAATGAGTCAAACACTGAGGTGCTATTTAACTCAAACACAGTGATTGCCAACCTGACACAGCTGCCTTGGGGGAGGTGGCCACACCTCAGCCTGATTGAGGATACAATTAGGGATGTACTTGCCTTCAATGACCACACCTAAAGAGTGGCGTAGTTTGACCATCTGGTGCATGCTTTCACTGTGATGGCTGGCCCTCTGCCCAGTCTCACCTGTTCGGAGGTATTGTGATGCTCCACAATATATATATATATATATATATATATATATATATATATATATATATATATATATATATATATATATATATATATATATATATATATATATATATAAATATATATATATACACACGATTAATCACAGGTTATTACTCTTAAAATACCCCAATATTTGGACAATAATACTATTTCACCGTCAGCATGTCCTCCAGAGACCATTTATTGTTGTTATGTGTTCATACACACAAACATATATATATATATATAGTATATATATATATATAACCACAAGTATGACCTTCTGAATGTATTAAATATTCCTTACTTAGTCCAAGATGCAAATTATAATTCTGTATAATTCGTTTATAATAGCTGCTCACTGCTGGTCCTCCAATAAACATATAATCCCTTTGGGGGCACCTCTAATCTTTTTATATGAAAAACCAAACGGTCAAATGTGAATATTGATTTAATTACACATGGACTACTCTAGAGGCCGTTAAACTAAATGTGTTCGCCATGTACCGACCCAGCCATCGTTGTCCTTATATACAGTATGACCATAAGACTGAGAGCTTGTGGAACAGTGAAAACTTTAACTATTGACCAAGGTGCTACAAGGCTGTCTGTCTGGCTCCAGAAAACAAATACCAAATTCAGAATACAGTTCTGGGCTATAAAAGTAAACATATACTGTACTTGTTTAAAAACATGGATACTAACGTGGGTGGCACAACATCAATTGCAGGTGGATAATTTTATTGTG
Source organism: Entelurus aequoreus (assembly GCF_033978785.1). Lineage (NCBI taxonomy): Eukaryota > Metazoa > Chordata > Actinopteri > Syngnathiformes > Syngnathidae > Entelurus > Entelurus aequoreus. The sequence continues at coordinate 41,071,591 of NC_084732.1, read as the reverse complement.
AAAATCAGAAACCGCCCGACATTGCCGCCAGTTTATTTTAATTTAACTTGCCACTACGTACAAGAGGAAGTTGTAAGAAATATTAGTGACAACATTATTTGCAGGAAATTACCTGACAATAACAGTCTGCTCTGCATACCTTTTAATGTTGGTGCTATTTGGAGGTCTTCCCAAAGTTGGTTTACATCTTTCAAAATTAAAATGGAAGTTTAATAGTTACAATACAATAATAACCCACTTTGTAATAAAAATGATGAACAAATAAAAGCTTTCGCTTGATTGTTTCGAGCACAAATAACGTGCCTGATAGCAGAGCGGGTTAGATTAGGTTTGACACTTTCTCAGTGCTTTAAAAATGAGAGTGGAACAGTCCAAGAGTTTCCATATATAGTCCTGCCAAATTGTGTTTTAAAAGTTGGCAGAAAAAGTGGCTTATTTTACTATTTTGTGTGTATGCAGCCTTTATTTTCATCAAACCCCTACATATTGGTTGGCGGTACGGTTCTAGATCTGTAAAATTGCTACAATACAGGCCATGAGTCTGTTAATACTGACGAAGACTCAAAAATGCACAACAAGTAAGTTGACCATTTTGTTTAAGACCAGCCATCTAGGTGCAAAAACCATGGGTCATACTGTACTTTGTCGTAGTACATGAAACAATTCCTAGGGAATTTTGCAGGTTGACTTAAAATTTTGGGCAAGAATGATAAGACTGACAAGCTTGAAGGGGCTGTTTGCAACTTGTATGCGGATGCCAATGAAGCGCTAACTTTCCAATGTGTTTTTAAGCATTACATCACGCCCTGTTACGGATTTTAATACCTAATCACGTAACTACGTCCGAATGTTCCACAGGTAAGTGCATTAGCTTTGAGTTTTGTGTGTTGTTAGTTAAGGATAGCGATTTGGCTAGATAGGGTTTGCTATCATTGAATTTATATTCTATTGTAAGAACAACATGGCGTATGCACGTACTCCTGCGTGTACGCAGAGGTGGGTAGAGTAGCCAGAAATTGTACTCAAGTAAGAGTACTGTTACTTTAGAGATTTATTACTCAAGTAAAAGTAAGGAGTAGTCACCCAAATTTTTACTTGAGTAAAAGTAAAAAGTATGTTGTGAAAAAACTACTCAAGTACTGAGCATCTGATGAGTAACCTGTTCGTTTAATGACGACGGCAACAAATAATGCACAAAAACATAAAAATAGCAATGAGCAAATTCAGAGCCAAGAATTTCTCTTAAGCAACTAAAACAATAATATATATATATTAAATAATAATACATTAACATAAAAAAGTAAGGCAAATTGAGCCACAATAACTTACCAGCACCATAGGCTCAATAGGCAGAGATTACAAAGGAAAATAACAAGTTAGCTTTTACGCAAACCATAAACTTATAGGTGTGGGCTGCACGTGGCTTTGGAGAATTCAAATCTGCTCACACGGTCACTAAGGTGGGCACCTTGTTTGACATGTCAACTTAATGCATACTTGCCAACCCTCCCGGTTTTACCGGGAGACTCCCGGTTTTACCGGGAGACTCCCGGAATTCAGCGCCTCTCCCGATAACCTCCCGGAAGAAATTTTCTCCCGATAAACTCCCGGAATGCAGCCGGAGCTGGAGGCCACGCCCCCTCCAGCTCAACGCAGACCTGAGTGGGGACAGCGGCGACAGTCGGTTTTCACGTCCGCCTTCCCACGATATAAACAGCATGCCTGCCCAATCACGTTATAACTGTAGAATGATCGAGGGCGAGTTCTTGGTTTCTTATGTGGGTTTATTGTTGGGCAGTTTCATTAACGTCCTCCCAGCGCGGTAACAACACACAACAACAGCAGTCACGTTTTCGTCTACCGTAAAGCAGTTTGTCCGCCGTAAACAGCAATGTTGTGACACTCTTAAACAGGACAATACTGCCATCTACTGGATAGCCACTGAAATTCAAGTATTACTTTTATTTATATGTATAATAAAATAATATATATATATATATATATATATATATATATATATATATATATATATATATATATATATATATATATATATATACATATAGCTAGAATTCACTGAAAGTCAAGTATTTCATACATATATATATATTTATATATATATATATATATATATATGACATATATATGAAATACTATACTGAATTCTAGCTGTAAATATACTCCTCCCCTCTTAACCACGCCCCCAGCCATGCCCACGCCCCGCCCCCAACCACACCCCCGACCACGCCCCGCCCCACCCCCACCCTCCACCTTCCGGAATCGGAGGTCTCAAGGTTGGCAAGTATGACTTAATGTGTATTATATTTATCCATTAGAGCATTTTTGTTGTAAATTGTGAGGTGTGTCTGTTAAAATCAAGGTTGTTTTTACAAATGGTGACAGATGAGAACAAGAGCATGTATTGTCTTTGTGTGATGGTGTAAATGAGGTGTGGTTGTATTGTATATTAAGTACCGGTATGTGTCCATGAAAGGGCATTTTATGACTTTTTTTCTTAATACTTGTGTATGATTTTATTGTCATAATTTTATTGCATGATTTTTGTATCCCTTTAATTTAGGTAGCCAGGGACTGCAGATAAAAATTAGCTATTTAGCTATAATCTGGTACAGAACATATCTGTCTTTGAGCTTAATGTTTCTGTGCATTGACCCTTCAAATAAAGACTAAACTAACTAAACCTGGGAACACACTGTGCACTTCTGATTGGTGTTTCTATGCATGCGTGTGTGTGCGTGTGTGTGTGTGTGCGACTGTGCGTGTCTATGAGGCTGCAGTGCGTTAATAAATGTCTCCACACGATGTACATTTGACAGTGATTCATAGCAGGTAAGCTAACATCAGCCTACGGTGACAGCCAAAATATCTACTAATGTTGCTTCCCGCGATGTGCTTCCTCAAATTTGACGTTGAGTTCATATAAGCTTAAGCTTGTTGTTGTTTTGCCGCTTTATGTTTCAGCGGCCGTCACATGACCGCCTGGCTCTGTTTGATTGGTGAAACGGAGTCAAACGTCACCAGTGACTGTATCTGATTGGTGAAACGCAGGCATGCGATAGATTCTACTTTGAAGGTCTGTCTGACAAACCAAAACAAACAAAGCGTGCATTAACAGATTGATAAAAATCAGTAGCGAGTAGCGAGCTAAATGTAGATAAATTGAGCGGAGTAAAAGTAGCGTTTCTTCTCTATAAATATACTCAAGTAAATGTAAAAGTATGTTGCATTAAAACTACTCTTAGATGTACAATTTATCCCAAAAGTTACTCAAGTAGATGTAACGTAGTAAATGTAGCTTGTTACTACCCACCTCTGCGTGTACGTATGGACGAGACTGCGGTGGAGTGACAAGCTTGAATGCCAGTCAATTCCTTGGCTTGGCAAGCATATTTCAGTATAATTAGTAGATATAAAATATAGAGATTTAAAAACTGTATATGATAAGCTAGCCGGTCGTGCAAAATACCATTTTAAAGCAAGTTGCGAACAAGGCCTTTAAGCCCATTTGTTTGAATCAGCCTTTTTGAGGCAAAAACACTTATCATTTTGGCAATCTCCTTTTAAGATTTTTACCCAAATGAGCCCAAATCAAATACAAGAATACTAGACAGTAGTGTTGTCCCGATACCAATGTTTTGGTACCGGTACCAGCACCACAAAAAATTGCATTATTTGCTTTATTTTAACAAAAAATCTTACAGTACATTAAACATGTTTCTTATTGCAAGTTTGTCCTTAAATAAAACAGTGAACATACAAGAAAACTTATCTTTTATTAGTAAGTAAACAAACAAAGGCTCCTAATTTAGCTGCAGACATATGCAATAACATATTGTATCATTTTCCATTCTATTATTTTGTCAACATTATTAAGGACAAGTGGTAGAAAATGAATTATTAATCTACTTGTTCATTTACTGTTAATATCCGCTTACCTTTTCTTTTAACATGTTCTACCTACACTTCTGTTAAAATGTAATAATCACTTATTCTTCTGTTGTTTGAATGCTTTACATTAGTTTTGGATGATACCACAAATTTGGGTTATCAATCCGATACCAAGTAGTTACAGGATCATACATTGGTTATATTCAAATTTCTTATGTGTCCAGGGACATATTTCCTGAGTTTATAAACATAATATACATTTAAAAAAAATTAACGAAGATATGGTGATGCCAAAAAATATCGACGTAATCATAGTAGTATCGACTAGATACGCTACTGTACTTGGTATGTGAGGTGTAGATCCACCAATGGTGTTTGTTTACATTTTGACGCCGGTAAACTACGGTGTGTAGTGAAGCATGTTTAGCTATTCCTCGTCCTGCAGGGATGATACTTGTAAAACACTTACTTTATTTGTCGCCAAGGAGGCGAGGATTAGTGATTTAGAAGTAGCTAAAACACTGCAGACTGCGGATGGACGTTCGCCGCTAGCTAGCTCGCCATGTCTTAAATCACCTCTTCCTGAGGGCGTTTCAGTGTTATAACTTCACCTTTATCGTTAGTTTTTGAGCCAAAATGCGTCCGTTCTCCCTTTTCTGTCTACACACTGTGTCTGCTTGTAAGTACTCCGTGATTGTGCGCTGCCGAACATGCTCGTCTGCTTGAAAACCAGCAACGTCACGATGTGACAACGACGGGGGCGGCGGACCGGTACTTTTCAGAGGCTGGAAAGTACCGAATATGATTCATTAGTATCGCGGTACTATACTAATACCGGTATACCGTACAACCCTACTAGACAGTTGGTCAACGATAAATTGCAAATTATTTTCAGCTTTGCTATAAAATATGTGCGATCCTCAATTATACCCAGTGTCACCTAGTGGTGACAGGAAGATCCGCCAATTACACGCCTAATACATAATCCCACAACTCACACATGTACACATGGCACATTAAACTGACTGATGATGTGAAGCATGACTTTTCATCTCACGTGGTGGGATGGAACATGGCGGCAAAGACTGCTCCTCGGGTGTTTAACCATTAGGTAGTCATTACTTCACTTCAGATGATCACATCTCCTTTGAAACAGATATGGGGCTTAAAGGTCAAGGTTTGATTTTGACTGCAAATGTATTTATTCAAATAGCACCCCCTACTGGTAAATATTTATAACAGTTATAACTACCTTCGACATAGTCCACTACTCCATTTTTATGATGGGTTTATTTTGAATATAGGATAATACATGACTGCATAGACACGAGAGGTGGGTATCTTTGGACACCCCACGAGTCGATTAGACACCGATTCAACACCATTTTCATAATACATAATTTGGTAAGTAATTATAATGTTCCTCCACATTGAGGGTAGCCAGATGAAGTTGTTCGGGCATTTGGTCAGATTGTCCCACAGACACATCTCATGGGCAGGTTTTTAGGGCACATCCCACTAGTAGGAGGCCATGGGGTGGATCCAGGACACATTGGAGAGACAATGTCTGCCATCTGGCTTGGGAACGTCTTGGTATACCCCAGGAAGAGCTGAACTAACGAGCTGGGGAGAGGGAAGTCTGGGCTTTTCTACTTAGGCTGCTGGCCCCGCGACCCGGCCTCGGAAAGATGGAGGAGGATGGATGGATGGATGGATACATAATTATTCAGTTCAGTTCAATTCAGTTTCAGTTTATTTGGAACATGCATACGATACAATGTAATGCATCACACAATTCCAGTTGTTTCATTGCAGCACGTCCGAAAAGGAGTAGGAAGAAACAGAGCTTATTTAATCCTACCCCTTTTCATACCGTAACAATTTTATCCCATTTCCTTGTTCTCTGTAACAGAACAGTGAACAAATATATAATACATAAATAATATACCATAGTAAGCAAACAAATATTAAATACATAAATAATATTTGTCTCAATAAAAAAAAGGAAAAAAAGGGTTCAATAAAAAATAATAAAATATTTTCAAAACAGGTTGCAAAAACTCCTGCTGCTGACGTTTGACTTATATGAGCAGTGTTGGCCTAGCAAATGTCTTTTTAAACATTTTTTTTAATTCATTTTTGTCACAAAAAGAATGTTAATCAATCTAATAAAAGAAAATAGAACAACTCCAACCCAATCTCAGCGTTACCATACTTAGGATATACAAAGCAATTGAGAAGACACACAAATGCAAAACAAAAGAAAAAAGGAAAACTAAAAATGTAAAAACAGTATCAATACCAATAATAATAATAATGATAATGATAATAATAATATCAATAATTATTGTCTAACATTTTTCATCCAAAAATGATTGAACAAAAGAAATGTGAAAAAAACAACTTTTTTTAATCCAATCTCAAAATGTATGTTAATAAATCTGATTAAATACTGTAAAAACCGCGGTTTGAATGTCAATTGATTTTTTGAGCACCACTGATAGACACGTTGAAGCCAGTGTTGGACCCTACGAATGAAAATTATAACTGTCAAACTGTCAAAACTAACTATGCTTTGATCCGCTTCAAACTTTACATGTGACAGGACACCACTTAATTCTATTTATGTTTATATTTGTGCTTTCACACAAGTACTTTTTTGTTTCTTAATTTTATTGTAGTTTGGTTCCCTCTTGGTGTGGTTTGTTGGGTTAGTTGTAAACATGGTAAGTAAACTCAAACGCAAAACAATATCAACCAATCTAAGACAACAAAAAAGTGGATCAGGCTAATTGATGTCGTTTTAGTTGCAGACAAAGCAGTTCATCCTTTATGGGCACCGACTGGCAAATTAACCAATCAGTTTTGGCTCGCAACAGCAAGATGTATGTGTGCGTGTGTGTGTGTGTGTGTGTGTGTGTGTGTGTGTGTGTTTTATTTTGTGAAACATATTTTGTTGCACAAGGACATGTGTTTTCTGCTCTTGGTAACAGACTGAGCCCTGGATTGAAAATTGCTGTATCTAGACTTTATTTATTTAGCATAGTGAAGTTTAGTTTTATGCTTATGCAAGGGAATTGTGTCTTGACATCATGTTCCCCAACCTGCCCGGCTCATACTAAAAGCACAGCTGCTTGGTTGTATCAGCTGAGTCCAAATTATGCAACACAAACAATGTATGCAAATTATGTTAATATGCATGTACATGCATTTTGAGCTGTTATTAGGTGAAATGAACAATATCATCCTATTTAAATTTAGAACCTTAATTAACTACCCTTATGACAACATTGACTAATGGACAATGTCTTTAATGTACGCAGTGTCCAAATTGTTAGACTACTGTACATTTCTTTTGTGCTCAAAATATTTGTAAGGTATGTTGCCATACATACTGTATAATATAGATATCACCCTCTTCCTGGTTCAAACCATCGAAGGTACGCCCTCATGTGCACACGCACAGAGAAAAAGGCAGACACAATGCTGCAAGTGTGGCGTATGTAGTAATTTATGGTTTTGCTTATCTGTTTAATAGCTACACGGCGACCATTACATCAATTTATTAATTCTTGCGTTTGCAAATATCTCCTTTGTGGGTGGGTAGATTCTCTGAGCAGGCACCCGTGTAGAAGACAGTCGTGATGGACATCCATGAAAGCCAATCAAATCCAATATTTAGTCAGGCCCATGGTAAATATTTTACAAAGTTTAAAGGGGAACTGCACTTTTTTGGGAATTTTGCTTATCGTTCTCAATCATTATGAAAGACATGACAACGGATGGATTTTCTTTGTATGCATTCTAAATATTAAATAATCATAAATAAAAGTCCACTTACAGGAGGGCCAATGGGAGCTCCACTGTTCCGCCCATAAAATCAGATAATCAACCATTCAGAAAGCGCCATTTACATTTCGTGAATTGAATATTAACCAAGTATTAGTGATATTTTTGTTGTAAGCGCAGACAAACTATTTATAGCAGTGCCATGATTCAACTCGGTCGCCGTGATCACTTCCATGTCTCAATCAATCAAAGTATATTTATGTAGTCCTAAATCACGAGTGTCTTAAAGGGCTGAACAAGCCACAACGACATCCTCGGCTCAGATCTCACATCAGGGCAAGAAAAAACTCAACCCAATGGGATACAATGAGAAACCTTGGAGGGGACCGCAGATGTGGAGACTTTCACCCCCCCCCCCCCTGGGCGACCGGTGCGATGGACGTCGAGTGGATCTAGTTAATAGTGTGAGAGTCCAGTCCATAGTGGGGCCAGCAGGAGATCATCTTAAGTGGAGACAAGTTAGCAGCGCAGAGACGTCCCCAACTGATGCACAGATGAGTGGTCCACCCCGGGTCCCGACTTTGAACATCTAGCACGTCATCTGTGGTCACCTAATAACCTCTCCACGCCGGAGAGGGGGGGCAGAGCAGAAAAGAGACGGCAGATCAACTGATCTAAAAGGGGGGTCTATTTAAAGGCTAGCGTATACAAATTGGTTTTAAGATGGGACTCCCTATGTTTACATCATCCAGTGGTCTGCTGTCACCTGGCTTCCATTTGTCCCTGTAAGTTTATTATAGATCATAAATCATGCATCTCACCTGGACAGAAGAAGGCTGAGGAGTTGGGACACTTTGACCGCCATGTTGGACCTGGACCTGGCGAGGACGACATGATAAGCGCTTGTCCAGCCCATCCTCCCATACGCTCCATTTTAACCGGACTTTTAATATTTAGAATGCATAAAAAATAAATCCATCCGTCATCATGTCTTTCATAATGATTGTGAACGACAGACAAAATTCCAAAAAAAGTGCAGTTCCCCTTTAACTTCTAAATATGACACATACAGACAGTTATTTGTTCAAAGCTTTTTTGGTTTAAAAAAATTTAATCTTGAGCTTGTGATATACAGTCGAGCAGCTTTAGGCTATGTCTACACTAAGCCGAATAACCCCTTAAACGAATAATTATTTAGCCTAAGCATCGTTTCAGCCACACTAAACCAGTGTTTAAGGTCCCCCTCCTTGGATAATGTTTTACACAGGTAAGTGCGCTGTGTATTTCTTGAATCTCCGGCTCTTAGCTTTGTATGGACTGAGTACGGAGAGGAAGTAAGGTCAGAAAAACCCCGCCCCACACAGGAAGTGACGTCAGAAAGAACGCGCCACAGCCAGCTTCATAACAACCGGAGCTAACCACTGGAAAGATGGAGGCGAGTCATCCAGACATGCCCGTGTTTCTCTTTCTTCTACATGTACAGACGCTTGTGGAAATCACACATGAATACCTTAAGTGAAGGAAACGTACAATTGCAGCTATTTCGGATAGAACACATCTCAGACGCCAAGAGAACTTTTGAATGTCCGGGTCAGCTGTGATGCTACTTACCGAAAAACTTTGACTATTTGTAGAAAGGGGAGACAAGAAGAATGCGGGCTCCCGCGGATGTGATAAAAAAGGTAGTGTTGCAGGTCCCAGGTAGCCAGGACAAGCAGTCAGATAATAATGTCCTGTTATACAGGAGGAAAATCACACAGAACGTTTCAGTTGTTCACAGACTGGTCGCTCTCATCAGAATTTATTAACAGAAATTAGAAATCCACAATTCACTTAATTTCCCATATATTTTGTCACTTTGTGTTATCATGTAAATGTCTTTTACTTTATCTTCACCTCTAATTTCATCAAAACACTCAAAAAACTATCATTAAACCGTTACTGTATCACTGGAGTTATAATTACCATAACAATACTGTATGCCTTTGCCATATATTTTCACACAACCCACATCATCACTCCAAAACATACAATATAGTGCCCAATTAGACATTATTTCACTGTCTTGTCTTTCTCAGGAATATTCACCTTTAACTTAATGCACAATTTAGCAACATTCATTTAAATACTTTACTTTTCTTCATATTGTCCTTATAATAGAAGCTTTAAGTTACTGTATTTGAATACCAAAGACTATAAAAATGGGACCCATTACCTCCCTGCTTGGCACTCAGCATCAAGGGTTGGAAATGGGGGTTAAATCACCAAAAATGATTCCCGGGCGCGGCTACGCTGCTGCCCACTGCTCCCCTCACCTCCCAGGGGGTGATCAAGGGGATGGGTCAAATGCAGAGGACAAATTTCACCACACCTAGTGTGTGTGTGACAATCATTGGTACTTTAACTTTAACTTGAAATGTTAATTGACCATTCCTGAGAGCTTAACTTATATAACCATGTCTAAACACAATATAATAGCATGTAAAAGCGTGCGTTTTGTATTACCTGGCCGCCGAGTGAAGATCTGAATGCATTTGGGCTGTTGAAGTACACTGTATCAGTTATTGTCCGCCATGTATGTCGCGGACTCAACGTCTAGGTCCAGAGTATATAAAGTCACCAAAAATAAATGGACAATGAAGGTGAAGGCAAAAAAGTGAGGAGTGTCTTGACCAGATATCTAGATCCCTAGATTGATTGTTGTCAAATGTTCTTTATCACATTGTTTACTTTCACATTTCCAATAAATATTTAATTAATTTATGATGGCTCAGGTGTGATTCACACAGCACACTGGATACCAGTTAATTGAAATACCACAACACTGGATATTGTTCAGATAAGTTACATTTAATTTAAGAACTTGCACACAAAGCAACACTGGAGGGGACTATGACGAGCACATTTTCAGCGCATGCGTTCTAGGTCACGTTGCGCCGGACTGACTGGGGAGGGGGTCTTAAACGACCATTGTGTGTGTGTGGACAAGGATAAGGTTAGGTGAGATTTACCTTGGATAACCTTAGCCGGCTTAGTGTAGAAGGGGCCTTAATGTGTGTGCCAAATTTCACATTGATTGGCCTAACACCATACAGTTATATTGGGTATTGTGTAGTGCACATTGAACCATTTGAGGAATTTTGAGAGCGCCCGATTTAGTGTGTCAAATGCCACCATGTGGCGTATTTCTGCTACACATAATAGTACAGGCAACACAGTAAGAATACACTTGTTGCTACTGCATATGATTACCCAGTGACTCTGGAGTAGTTACGCCAACTTTGTGTCTGCTTATCTGAAAGCTAAGTGGTTGACTTGCCTGACTTCAGTCATAGGCAACGTGGGTTCAGTTCCGACTCAGTAACTGTGTGAAGGGTTGTTTGGCTTTATATGTGCTCTGTGATTGATTGGCAACCAGTCCAGGCTGTAATCTACCTTTGCTATAAATCACCTGGGACAGGCACCAGCTCCCTGCCACCCACAACAGGATAAGCAGTAGAAAATGGATGGATGAATGGATGGGTAAACACCGTGCTTCCATGCAACTCTGTGGGAAGTAGAAGCTGTATAGCAACATTGTTGCACTAGTCCGGGGGCCAGCAACCTGCAGCTCTTTAGTGCTGCACTAGTGGCTCCCTGGAGCATTTTTTAAAAAAGGATTGAAAATGGAAAAAGATGGGAGGAAAATATTTTTTTTTGTTTTAGTATATTTTTTGTTTAAGGACAAACATGATACAAACCTTCCCAATTGTTAGAAAGCCCACTGTTGTTTAATATGTTTGTGTGTATGCTTCACTGATGAGAGTATTTGGTGAACATTGTTTTGTCCTACTAATTTCGGCGGTTCTTTAACTCACCATAGTGTGGACTGTGACGCAACAGTTTGTTTACCTGTAAAATCTTCCACTCCTTCTTTGTCTCATTTTGTCCACCAAAAGTTGTATGCTGTGCGTGAATGCACAAAGGTGCGCTTTGTTGACGTTATTGACTTGTAGGAGTGCTACTCAGGCATATTTGGTCAGTACATGACTGCAATAGCATGCTAACATGCTATTTAGGCTAGCTGTATGTACATATCATTATGCATATTATGTATATTTGAGCTCATTTAATATCCTTTACTTTTATCCTCTTTGTATATAATTTAGTGTTGCATGTCTCATGACACATTATATGTATGTAATATTAGCTGGATTTCAGATAGTTGTTTGTGTGCAATGTTGTTCCAGACCATAGCAAACATTAGCATAATTTCTGTCAACAAAGATTTGCTTAAGCCTGCGACACATAGTCATTTTGATAGTAGGCTATTATAGCTAATATAAACACTTACATCATGTGTTGCCTTCGTTATATGACTTATATATGGCTTTTAATTTTTTGCGGCTCCAGACAGATATGTTTTTTGTATTTTTGGTCCAATATGGCTCTCTCAATGTTTTGGGTTGCCGACCCCTGCCCTAGTCCTTCTTAGTTCAAGCCCAATTACTGTAAACTGGCTAAATGGATGTTTGAAAACCATGAATCCGTTCATGTCTTGCACATGAGAATTATAATAGTTGGTTGAAAGAGAAACACCGCTTTTAATGTTCCTTTTTTAATGTTACACTTAACTAGTGTGTGAAGAAAATGTTACTTAAAACAATGCCTGCATAATCAATACATGTCTGAAGATAACAGCAGTTTCTTCTTGAAATCAATTTAATCTGTGCTTGGTCTTCTCAAAACACCACCTTTTAAATATCTAATACACCTGTAAAAAAACAAAAAAAACTTTTCCATAGGAGATATTGTTTAAAACACATTAAAACATAATGTGCTACAAATACCTACAATATATTTATGAAGTAATGTCAAGGTTTCCCCCAAATTGCCAATATGATTATATGATACTACTCAAATCTCATCCGCCTCAACAAAAACGATCCTAAATTTCTGTTTAGTACAGTAGCATCGCTAACCCAACAAGGGACTCCTCCCAGTAGCTCCACCCATTCGGCAGATGACTTTATGAATTTATTTTATAAGAAAATTGAACGCATTAGAAAGGAGGTTAAAGACAACGCATCCCAGCTACAACTGGGTTCTATTAACACAAATACGACTGTATATACGACGGATACCGCCCTCAGAAATAGTCTCTCTATTTTTGATGAAATAACATTAGAATAATTATTACAGCGTGTAAGTGGGATAAAACAAACAACATGTTTACTTGACCCACTTCCTGGGAAACTTATCAAGGAACTGTTTGTATTATTAGGTTCATCAGTGTTAAATATTATAAACTTATCACTTTCCTCCGGCACTGTTCCCCTAGCATTCAAAAAAGCGGTTATTCATCCTCTGCTCAAAAGATCTAACCTCGATCCTGACCTCATGGTAAACTACCGACCGGTCTCCCACCTTCCGTTTATTTCCAAAATTCTCGAAAAAATTGTTGCACAGCAGCTAAATGAACACTTAGTGACTAACAATCTCTGTGAACCTTTTCAATCCGGTTTCAGGACAAATCACTCTACGGAGACAGCCCTCGCAAAAATGACTAATGATCTATTGCTAACGATGGATTTTGATGCGTCATCTATGTTGCTGCTTCTTGATCTTAGCGCCGCTTTCGATACCGTCGATCATAATATTTTATTAGAGCGTATCAAAACACGTATTGGTATGTCAGACTTAGCCTTGTCTTGGTTTAACTCTTATCTTACTGACAGGATGCAGTGTGTCTCCCATAACAATGTGACCTCGGACTATGTCAAGGTAACGTGTCCCAGAGGGTTCGGTTCTTGGCCCTGCACTCTTAAGTATTTACATGCTGCCGCTGGGTGACATCATACGCAAATACGGTGTTAGCTTTCACTGTTATGCGGATGACACCCAACTCTACATGCCCCTAAAGCTGACCAACATGCCGGATTGTAGTCAGCTGGAGGCGTGTCTTAATGAAATTAAACAATGGATGTCCGCTAACTTTTTGCAACTCAACGCTAAGAAAACGGAAATGCTGATTATCGGTCCTGCTAGACACCGACATCTATTTAATAATACCACCTTAACATTTGAAAACCAAACAATTACACAAGGCGGCTCGGTAAAGAATCTGGGTATTATCTTCGACCCAACTCTCTCGTTTGAGTCACACATTAAGAGTGTTACTAAGACGGCCTTCTTTCATCTCCGTAATATCGCTAAAATTCATTCCATCTTGTCCACTAGCGACGCTGAGATCATTATTCATGCGTTCGTTACGTCTCGTCTCGATTACTGTAACGTATTATTTTCGGGTCTCCCTATGTCTAGCATTAAAAGATTACAGTTGGTACAAAATGCGGCTGCTAGACTTTTGACAAAAACAAGAAAGTTTGATCATATTACGCCTATACTGGCTCACTTGCACTGGCTTCATGTGCACTTAAGATGCGACTTTAAGGTTTTACTACTTACGTATAAAATACTACACGGTTTAGCTCCAGCCTATCTCGCCGATTGTATTGTACCATATGTCCCGACAAGAAATCTGCGTTCAAAGAACTCCGGCTTATTAGTGATTCCCAGAGCCAAAAAAAAGTCTGCGGGCTATAGAGCGTTTTCTATTCGGGCTCCAGTACTCTGGAATGCCCTCCCGGTAACAGTTAGAGATGCTACCTCAGTAGAAGCATTTAAGTCCCATCTTAAAACTCATTTGTATAATCTAGCCTTTAAATAGACCCCCCTTTTTAGACCAGTTGATCTGCCGTTTCTTTTCTTCTCTCCTCTTCTCCCCTGTCCCTTTGGAGGAGGAGTTGCATAGGTCTGGTGGCCATGGATGAAGTGCTGGCTGTCCAGAGTCGGGACCCAGGGTGGACCACTAGCCTGTGCATCGGTTGGGGACATCTCTGCGCTGCTGACCCGTCTCCACTCGGGACGGTTTCCCGCTGGCCCCACTATGGACTGGACTCTCGCTGATGTGTTGGATCCACTGTGGACTGGACTTTCACAATATTATGTCAGACCCACTCGACATCCATTGCTTTCGGACTCCCCTAGAGGGGGGGGTTACCCACATATGCGGTCCTCTCCAAGGTTTCTCATAGTCATTCACCGACGTCCCACTGGGGTTTTTCCTTGCCCGTATGTGGGCTCTGTACCGAGGATGTCGTTGTGGCTTGTGCAGCCCTTTGAGACACTTGTAATTTAGGGCTATATAAATAAACATTGATTGATTATGGTGGTGGGGTTGTGGCCAATATGACATCATCATTAATTTAATTTATTTAAAGTATTTTCTTTTTTTTTAAAAGGCAAAAACAAAAAATTGAAAAACAAATATGTTATTAGTATTAAAAAATAGTTTTTCTTATATTATTTTGCTTTAGTTTTCAATTGTTGCTTATTGTACAATGTAACACAGGCCATACCCATATCTGCAGCAGCTCTCCAAGGTGAACAGCGTATGGCATGTTAGAACAAGGCAAGTAAGGGGAAGTCAGCAAGTCAGATCCGTAACTTCGGGCCAAGGATTGGCTCCAAGGGCAATGACACATGCTGTGGCTGGAGGAGCCAGCCGCCAGAGCCACAGTACGGGCGCTGTCTTTGTATGTCAGGGCTGACACCAGCTCCCCGCAGTTTCTCTCCTTCAACGTGGCCACTGTCCTCTTAATATTTACACATTGCACATGTTGTAGATATATTAAACTACCAGTATAATGGAAAAACAAGTTGCCTCTTTATTGAAGCTATTATCATGTATATCTGATTTATGACACCCAATGACTTCCGAAGATTGCGAATAAATAGATATAATCTAAACAGTATAAATTTAACACAGATTCCCAAGCCAATTTAAGAGCGAATGAGAAAGCCAGTCACATGATCCATGACCTAGCGTTAGGAACCATGGATCTCTTCCCCATCAACAACACTGCTAATAGCAGACTTTGTGAGAGCCAACGGTTACTTTGAAAACAATTATGATCCAGGACCTCATACATTTTTTTATTTGTATTTATTTTTAAATATTTTTTTATTAAATCAACATAGAAAACACAAGATACACTTACAATTAGTGCACCAAACCCCAAAAAAACCCTCCCCCATTAACTCATTAACACTCATTCACAAAAAAGGGTTGTTTCTTTCTGTTATTAATATTCTGTTTCCTACAATATATAACAATACAGTCTGCAAGGAATACAGTCCGTGAAGCACACATGATTGTGTGTGCTGCTGGTCCACTAATAGTACTATGGATGATGATGTATCGATGTCGATGCCATTGTCGAATCCTCTTATAGAACCGATTCCTTATTGAATCTCTTATCGAATCCAGATAGGTTGTTGTGTGTGCACCTTGTGTGTGCACTGAGTTCCAAAAGCCGTAGATGTTATGTGAGTGGGCCGGAACGCTGTTTATATGGAGGAAAAGCGGACTAGACTGAAGACAGCATGCGGCCGTTAGAGGGTGAAGGTTTCAGGTGAGAGAGGACGCTAAAGGCACGCCCCCAGTGAGCATACAGTGCTGCTATGTGCGTTGTAAACAAAAAAATTGCAGACAAACACATCACCAACATGGACAAGGTGCCACTCACTTTCGACATCCTGGTGAAGCACACTGTGGAGAAGAAGGGGACCAGCACGGTAGCTAATCGATATGCACAACGGGGCAAGAGAAGTCGGCTTATATTGTTGTGCTAGCTTGCTATGCTAATGGACAGAATAGGGGAAGACGCTGCCGAAAGAAAAGTTTCCATCTGGAGTCATCATTAAGGCATGACGAAGGAACTCCAACCGCTGGACATGGGTGTAAACAGGACGTTCAAAGTGAAGTTGTGAGTCTCATGGGAGCGACGGATGACCGACGGACACAGCTTCAAAAAAACTGGGAGGCAGCGTCGGGCGAGTTACGCCACAATTTGTGAATGGATCGTGGATGCTTCAGCTAACGTGTCTGCTTGCATTGTTGTTCGAGCTTTCGCAAAAGCCGGCATTTTTTCCGAGGAGCCCCACGGCAACGATACTGACTTTGAAAATGAGGAGAGGGAATCTGGCGTGTTTGATGGCGAACTTTCCCAGCTGTTCATTTCAGACACAGAAGATGAGTACTTTGATGGATTTGTGGATGAGGATTGATCAAAAAATAATGTGAGTACATTGATAAATACTTCAATAAAGTACAACCAAACTCAGCTTTGCTCCTGCTGCCTTTTTAAAACAGCGTCCATGCATGCTAGCGTATGTTTTAAGCTAGCGTATGTTTTAAACTAGCGTATGTTTAACCATGCCTGCGGCCAAAAATATGCTGCGCCTTATTTATGCGTTAAATACAGAAATAGCACTCGTAACTGACAAGGCACCTTTTAATATGGTGCGACCTATGGTTGCTAAAATACGGTATAGTGGCTTCGATAACGGGAACCGGTTCTCCTGTCTGACAAGCTCATAAATGTGTTTGTCATGTATGATATATTTTTGTTATTTTTTTTTTGTGATGTGTAATGTCTATTGTTTAAATGTACGGCAGTGAAAATGAATTTCCCCACTTGGACCAAAAATCTATCTAATCTAATCTAATCTAATCTAAAAAGGTATTTTAATCAATGGAATCGGTTCTTTTCTTATCGAAGCATAGGGAGAATGGGTTTTCAAACATCATCCCTAAATAGTACTAACCTTTAACAGTTAATTTGACTAATTTTCATTAATTACTAGTTTCTATGTAACTGTTTTTATATTGTTGTACTTTCTTTTTTATTCAAGAAAATGTTATTTATTTTTGTATCTTATTTTTTTTAAAAAGGACCTTATCTTCACCAAACCAGGTTGTCAATGACATTAGCTGGTTTAAAGTGTTCTTCAAACCAGGTTCAGTCCAGATTATGTCCAGGTCGGGCTGAGCAACACCCACCTTCATTTATGTACACTCAAAATTAGAGAACACAACAACAGATTGCACATAATCTGTAAACAAAATTACTTTTTCAAAATAAGCATTAATATATTTGAGAATGAGCAATAAGTTTTAAAAGCTGATTGCTAAACGGATGCAGCTTTATTGAAACACTAAAACAGGGGTCCCCAAACTTTTTGACTCGGGGGCCGCATTGGGTTAAAAAAAATTTGGCCGGGGGCCGGGCTGTGTGTGTGTGTGTGTGTGTATGTAAATATATACATACATACATATATATATATATATATATATATATATATATATATATATATATATATATATATATATATATATATATATATATATATATATATATATATATATATATATATATATATATATATATATATGTCACATTATCAATGGGAAAATGCATTTTTAGACAATATGACTTGCCTGAGTGGCTAGGAGACACCAAGAGTAACAAGCAGTAGAAAATGGATTAGAAAGGACAGATTAGAAAAAATAAATTACATATTTTTTAATTTGGGACTTCCCGCAGGCCGGTTTTTGGACGCTGGCGGGCCAGTTTGGGGACCCCTGCACTAAAGCATCAGCAGCATTGCTAGGTGCTTCTCTGCTTAGGCTGCTGCCCCCGCGAACCGACTTTAGATAAGTGGAAGAAGATGGATGGATGGTGCCAAACATGCAAACTAAACCATAATAAACTGTTATAAAACAAACACTTGCTGTACAATTACAAGTAGCTCTCTTGCTGAAAAAGTGTGGGCACCCTTAATCTATACAATATATTTGTAATATAATATGTCATTTAAAAGGTCCGTGCTCTGATCATGAATACCATACATAAATAGCATGAGTAAAATTGTAATGAATAGAATACATGTGATGGATTTGTGTGGTCTTTACAAGATGATGACATAACAATTGCATTAGACCTTGCACTGCAAACATAGTTGACTTGTTTCGGCCTTAAAAAGCAGGTGTTGATAAAAGACTTACTGTGACGATCTCTCACTTCCATTCTGTTTGTTTCCTTGTTTGGTGTTTGTCCCCTGATGGCACTCTTACTTTTGTTCCATTTCCTGCATGTCTCCCTGAGCGCTCGTTTCCCTCACCTGTCCTGGATTGGCAGCCCGGCACACCTGGTTGCAGTTGCCAATCAGGCTGCTATTTATGCTTGCCTCACCTGTTCCTCAGGGCTCGAGGATTGTGATTATGTTGAGAAGCTTTACATGTATGACTGCTTCCTCCTATTTTCAGAGTAATAAAGCCTTACACCTGCACATCAATCTCCTGTTTCCTGCATCTTGGGGTCACAAATACTGCAGCCATGCCAGTTCCTGACACTTACCTGTTGTGAGATGATGCTGGTATACAATAACCTGACTCTCGCCAGATCCTTGTAGTTCGCTGAGCTCCACACAAGGATCTGGGACTTCTCTTAATAGGAGATGTATTTCAGAAGGCGGGGCCTTGTAAAAAAAATCATTGTATGTGATTGGATAAACCACTTGTCCGTTATCTTGAATGACGTGCTACTTCAACCACTCACATCCAAATCAACTCGTGACGCTGATGAGAGCGACGCTGAGGAATCCAAAACAGAAGAGCTGACATATTGGATAACGACAGAGCGAAAAGTTAGAGAACTTTTACTGAAACAACGCAGCAATGTCAGTAGACGATCGATGTCGCAAAAAAGTTGCATTAGCAGAATCAATGTCAGCACACGACTCCTCGCTGCGTTTCGTTGTTTGAATCAAACAGTCGCTTCGGCGCAACGTCACATCTATGAAATCTCGCCCGGCGATCCTGATTGGTTCATAATTTTTTTGCTATCTTGAAGGAGTTTTCAATGCCCTCAAGTCCAGATCCTTGTGTGGAGCTCAGCGAACTACAAGGATCTGGCGAGAGTCAGGTTAGGTATACAACCTATTGTGCTAATAAAAATGCCAGTAACAAACTTCAATTTTTACCCAGCTTTATGTACAAAGATTGCATAAAGTGCCAATAAGAGTACCGATGAATACCGGTATCGATAAGGAATATTTTGATATCGGTATCGATAAAATCCTAACGATATACATCCCTACTGTCGAGTCTGTTTATTTTCCAGGTTGTTTCATATACAGCACAGATCTTTTTCTTATCGATTCTTCACAAATTTTCTCACAATTACCGACTATATGTACTGTATGTTTGACAGTTTCTAAATTTGCTATGTTGGGAGCTACATCACAATTCTTAATTTTTTGTCATTCCAGGAAAACTAATTTGCAGAATTGTTTCCACCACGCCAAGAGCAGGTGGGTGAATAAGAAAGGTTATATAACATGCACAAGAGTAAACAATAGGTATATTCTGACTGATCTGTTGATTGTTAAAAGGATATAAATCAATGTTGGTATGGTTACAGTAAAAAGAAACTGGGAGTTAAAACGTGTGTATAGAAGGGTAGTAATGTAATGTAGAAAAATAAATGTGATATAGTTGCTTTGTGAGATGAAGTTAGAGACAGGGAGGGCTGAAGAGATACAGGCACTGTTCTAATGACTTCACACCCCATTAGCCACTTAGTCTGATGCGTCACACCCCATTATGCTGCTCGAGCAGCAGTGCATGAACGCGTGAAACCAGCCGCTCAGCCAGACCTGTCCATCCGCTCCAAAGACTCACTCACTTACTGCAATTAGTGTGTGCACGTTTGTCTTCCACTGTTGCTCGCTTGTTTGCGCGTGTGTGTGTGTAAAGGTAAAATCCAATGAGCTCACATGCTTTCTAAAAACAACTATCACCACCGACACTTTTTCGAAGAAATACCTTCTTTTTTCCCGCAATGTGGCATTTCCGCACAGGCTTGCCATGGCTACCCTGCAGCTCAAGCTAAATATGCTGAGAATAGGCCAGAGCACAGCTCTCTTTGTCAGCCTACATAAGAGAGGCGGGCTTGCATGCTTCAGAGGGCTCTCCTTAATCGCCCTCAGACATCCATGCACAAACACACACACACAGTCACACGTTTAAAGATATTGGAAGAAAGAACACCCCCACCTTCCTCAACGCCATTCCCTGCATGGGCAGCCCCAGTTGGCAGACTGTGAAGTGTTCCTCTTCAGGACCAAAGCTTGCTAACTCAAATCCTTGGCCTTGAGCCATGCTCCTCTCCATTACAAACACTAGGCCCATTTATTCCAGTGTCACCCCTCCTTCCTCTCCAATCACACAGTCACCCTTGGGGGAATACCACAAAATAGGTCTATAACCACTGTAACGGACGTCTATGTTCCAATAAAGTTGATCTCTTTACTCTGATTGGTTTGTTGAATATAACTTTTGCAGCAGAGCTCAGAGAGGAACAAAAATATGATGTGCATCATAAATGTTTCATTTTGAATCTATAACACTGCTTCTGATACCAGCTAAGTTAGCCTTTATGTAATTTACCCTTGATTGACACTTTTACAAATATATTCTTTAGCTCCACTCACATTGTTTTATGGATGCAAATAATGCATTACTTTTATAAACAATCATGCTATTTACAGTGTATACAGTGGAACTTCTGAGGTCAAACACAGTTCATTGCCATGATCGCTCATGACAAGTTGGACTCGTGTGTGTTTGTTGACTTGTGTTTGTTTGTAGATCCTGTCCAGCGCTCTTAGTTTTCATTCCACTTCCAATTTGCATTGTTTTCAGTCACTTCACCTTTGGTTTGAACACTGATTCACACACCTGCCCCGACTTAGTAATTAGGATATTCACCAACCTGTGAGCAATAATAACCAGGAAGCTTCTTGTGCCCGGCCTGCTCTGAGGGATGAGGCTGCATCATTGAATTATGTTGTCCTCTGTGTTAAGTGCTTTCTGCCTTCTCAAGTGTTTATGCTTTGCTACTGCAAAATAGTTTTGTGCTGCTACGTGTTGCCTTGCCTTGCATTTCTTATGGTCCACTGCCTCAACCACGCTGGTCCAACCTGGGTTTTTTTTCCCCCTCATAAAAGGGATTTTTACCTGCACGTCGCCCTACCTTCTCTACATTTTGGGACCGCACCACCAGCAACCATGCACAACTGTAACACACATGTCAGTTCATTTGTCATTTTCTCACTGCAAATACAAATAAAGAGTTCAGGAGTCAAACGATTGCTATCAGGAAACATTTATTGCTTACTATACAAAAAATACCATATTTTCCAGACTATAAGCCGCACCAGTATGTAAGTCGCAACCACTAAATCAATGGTTCTCAACCTGTGGTACGGTACACAGGCTCCATCTAATGGTGCGCCAAATAATCACTTGATTAAAATACAGTGTTTTATTTTTTTAGATTTAAACTGTGTGTAATGTTAGTGGCCAAACATATTAAATAGGCTTGTTAAATAAAACCTCTGCTTTGTTTTTAATAAATACTTAGGCCTTCTACGCTACTGTATATTATTATTATTATTAATCATTAGGGTGGAACTTCGAGAGCCACATTTTTTCCAAGGTTTTACTTGGTGAACAAAATTTGAGAACCACGGCACTAAAATTTAGAAGAAAAACATATTTTCAAATATTAGCCACACCAGACTATAAGCCGCAGCTATATACCAGTATGTTGTGAAATGAGACATTTACATAGAAAGATATTGTAAAAGTTTATTTACATATCTTAATTGTTTCAAAACGATTCCTGTAACACGGCAGTAAAACGGCTGATGAAACAAAACAGAAAAGTCATTAATATATTTATTTATTCTTTATGACATGAATACGATTTTCTCCTTTTTTACTAAGGTTCAATATGTTAAACATAATTCTTATTCCTTGTACTTTGTAAACACTTTGACTTTGAACAGTTTCTTGAAGTGGATCTTTTAGCACATTGTTTGATTTTTTGGGCCTAATCCATTTCATAATTTAGCTATAGATTAGCCACACCTTTTGTATAAACCGCGGGGTTCAAAGCTTGGGAAAAAAGTTGCGGCTTACAGAAAATACGGTACTAACTGCAGTTAGTATTAAAATGCAATATTTTAATCATGTTTTTGTCTCACAGGTGTAAAAAAAGAGAAACCAATGTAAACAATGTAATACTGACACCACTCATGGTGTGGCATGACTTATTTTTTTTAATCTAAATTTTAGACCGTATGGATATTCATTCACAATTGTAAGGTCCACTCTACTTTATTAATCTAATTTACATTCTGAAGTTCACATGCTTTCCAAGTATGTAATCTAATCCTCACTCGGAGTCACAAATGCATGCCGCTACAATCATCAAGAGAGCAATAGAGGCAGAGGGGGCTGTGCGAACAAGCTTGGATGGACCACTGAGCAGATTTGGTGATTTACTTTCTTGCTCAAGGGCACCTTTTTAATAGGGATCCAACACCTATTCAAAAAACATACCAACATCCAAACTTCCTTGTTTGACTTATCACTTTAATCTTTGTGCGCCACACACGTGTAAAACTATGTATTTTGCATGCATGATTTTGCACTCCCAAACATTTAGACAACATGAAGTGACCTTCAGAAGCATTGGGAGCGATAATGTAATCATGGTCAGGGAGTTGTTTCTGTCAAACAAGTCTCCTCCCAGTGATGAACACACGCTGTGTGAGGATGTCAAACATCACACACCTGAACACCTGTCTGGTTCTGTCTCCAACTCCTACCTCACCCCCCATCTTACAGAGTACCAAGGGGGAAAGGACACCATTGGGGGAGCGGTTATTACGGGGGGCGGGGGGTGTAAAACAAAAAATCTTCTTGCACCCCAAGAGCACAAAGATGCCGCATTTGGATCTTAGCACGCCACAGATTATAACTCACGGTAATTACATGTTAATTTGCCAGAATGTCAGTTTAATTAAAACATCTTTATCAGTGAGGGGTGCACATGGGAGGGTACATAAGTAACATTTGACAGTTCAAGTACCAATCAAATGGGACTGACTGACAGCTGTGACAGTGGGGGCAGCTTGTAGCATGTCAGCCGCATGCAGTTTTGTGTTTCACCTTACTGTGAAAATATTGCAGGTGTGATGTCCTCTGTGACACCCCAAGCCTCATTTTGCCCTCCTTTTGCTGTTGTGAGTTGAGTAGATGCAAACATAAAAAAAGGAAAATACAGTTGTGTTACGGTTCATACACCTGCCGCCTCTCACTCTGCGGAGCGCACCTCGGGACACGCCGACGGGTGCTCCTCTCCTGCTGCAGCCGTGCGACTCTACAATCAACACACCTGATGCTGATGAGTCTCCTGTCTTCATAAGCCAGCGTGTCCTGCGTTCCAGTGACAGAACGTAGCTACTTGTACTTGTACAGTAAACCTCTCAGGTCTCTCGCTTCTTTGCTCATGTGCTTCCTCGCTCTTTGTGTTTCCCTCCCGTGGTGCTCACTGTGTCCTGTCTTGTGTCGTCATCCGGCAACCCTTCGTCATCCCCTGGTTTCGAGCTGTGTGTCTCGCCTCCCTGGATCCCCTCTGGACTCTCTGCTGCCTTCCTGGATCTCGACCAAACGCCTGCCTTGGACCACGACACCTCGCTCCAGCCCCTGATCTCTTGCCTGTCCCTGGACCGCCGAGCCTGCCTTGCCCTTTCTGGACTTCTGCGCCAATCTCAACATGCGCCTTCAAAACCACCTGGTAACACTCATATACTTGCTACACATAGTCACACTGTATACATTTGTTTTAATCACACACTTCATATACAGTATATTTGTATATTTCAATAAACACGCTGCAAGCTAATGACGTCCCTGCCTCCGTGCCGTCTCCTTCTCCCACAGTACCGTTACAAGGTGTCTCTCATTTATTGCAGGTAATTGGGACTGGGCATGACCGCAATAAACACATTTCCGCAAAGTAAGATTATTATTATAATAAACACGATACTTTCATACAAAAACTGTTTCCAGCTGCTTTAAAAAAAAAAAGAAGTAACATTATCCGAGCCCTCTTAATATGAATTAACACCAATATAATCACCTTTAACACTATTCTCATCCAATAAAAGTCTGTGAGTGTGTTCTATTGTAGATTACAGCACTCACCAGTAGCCCAGAGGATCCCCAAAGCATCATTGCTATGGCCCTCGTTGGGCCACTAAAACACGGCCACGATGTGGAAATACTTCATCACATTCTGGGTAATTCCTCATAGTTAAAACGGGCCTTCATTCTCCTGAAACCACAGGCGTAAGTTGTTCTGCAAAAACTTGGTCAATAGTAGCAGCTGCAATCATTTGCAGACAAACAAACATTAAAGAACACAAACAAATTAAACACATTAAAAGAGCACAGAGCTGATCCAACCTGCTGCCACTTCAGGCTACATACAGCATTCATCCATCTATCCATTTTCTTCCGCTTATCCGAGGTCGGGTCGCAGGGGTAGCAGCCTAAGCAGAGAAGCGCAGACTTCTCTCTCCCGAGCCACTTCATCCAGCTCCTCCCGGGGGACCCCGAGGCGTTCCCAGGCCAGCCGAGAGACATAATCTTCCCAACGTGTCCTGGGTCTTCCTCGTGGCATCGTACCGGTCGGACATGCTCTATACACCTCCCTAGGGAGGCGTTCGGGTGACATCCTGACCAGATGCCCGAACAGCCTCATCTGGCTCCTCTCAATGTGGAGGAGCAGCGGCTTTACTTTGAGCTCCCCCCGGATGACAGAGCTTCTCACCCTATCTCTAGGGGAGAGTCCCGCCACCCGACGGAGGAAACCCATTTTGGCCGGTTGAACCCGTGATCTTGTCCTTTGAGTCATAACCCAAAGCTCATGACCATAGGTGAGGATGGGAACGTAGATCGACCGGTTATATTGAGAGCTTTGCCTTCCGGCTCAGCTCCTTCTTCACCACAACGGATCGATACAGCATCCGCATTACTAAAGACGCCGCACCAATCCTATTGTTGATCTCACGATCCACTCTTCCCTTACTGGTGAACAAGACTCTGAGGTACTTGAACTCCTCCACTTACATACAGCAACAAAAGTAAAATGCAACAAAAAAACACAAACAAGCAACAAACTATATAAATTGCACACATACAATTGCACCATGCATTGGACAAACAACAAAACAAAAACGCCATCTCAGCACCCACATACGGTGGCCTCCTTGGTCTGCTGGGATGGGAGCAGCACGGCCAGAGACAGGAACAGACCCAACAAAGCAACCAAGAGAGCTGACACCCATTTAACCAGCCCCCGGCCAATGCCCGGTATGTGTGGATGAGCGAGAATTCATCCAGAGACACTGAAGTGTCCGATACGTGCTCATCCAGCCATGTCTCCTTGAAGATTGTCCATCCCGCCATAGACAGCGAACATTCCCCATGACAACTAATGGCATGGAACGGCACAAACCTCAGCCCTCTCTCTCGATCCTCAACACCAGCTCCGCAGCCCCGTCTCTTACACCGCATCTCCACTGGAACCTCTGGTTTCACCACGCAGACTCTGGTGTGGGAGAGCCAGCAGCTGGTCTCTGATGCAAACAACCGAGCCGTGAAAAAGCAGCGCAGAAGTCATAAACCTGCCAACCCTTGTTGTGCAGTACGCCCAACCAAAAGGCAAAAATACATGAAAACAAGAGGGAAACATCAAACACAAAGGATAAACAAGAGCCCAGAGCTCCTGCAACCAGCTTCCACCACAGCCGTCTCAAATATTGCGCTGTAATACATATGATCTATTCATAAAACTTAATTTAGCACTTAATTTTGGACAAAACCATGAATGTGCTTAAAATAGCAGTTTTTAAAAAACAATCTGTGATGTGGCGAAGCTGTGATAATTGAAACACAATATAGTAAGGGACGACTGTTTGTGTATCCACGGCAGTGTTTCCCAAAGTGGGGTATGTGTACCCCTGAGGTGATTCTAGGTAGTACGTTAAGGCCAACGCCGACCGGACGCGGAGCGACAATACAAAGAATCAGAACTCGGTTGTTTTTAACACAAAGCCCAATGGAAACGTCTGCCACGCGGCTGACGTGGAGGGTTGGAAAACTGTTCTAAAATCCTGCACGTCAAGCCCATAGAAATATATTGGTTTCACTTTTTGTTTTGCTTTCCCCAGCCATGTATTTCGTATGACTATTGGATAAAGGCAATATACCACCCCGCGCTATAGACCTACATTCTAAATACATACTTGTCCCTCGCTCAAGTCTTCTCCCGACACAGTGTTTCAATTGTTGAGTAGCAAACAATTAGGCTACTTGTTAACGTCAAGTTACTATTCATAGAAAACAGCCATACCTGCGCCGGGATAATGGACAAATGGCTAAAAAGAGTAAATCCCCCCCTCCGGAGAGACATCATCGGTGTCTACCAGTAGGCCTACAATCGAGGATGCCCCTGCCGGTGACAGCAACCCAGGTTTATCTTCTTTGGATCAGGGTGCAAGCAGTAAGGCTAGCGCTTCAATTGATGCTAGCCAAGTTACTAGCATGGCCACTGATAGTGACAGTGAGTATGATGCAGAGCTTCGGCCCCCTGACATGAGAAAGCATGCGGAAAGAGACATCATAACGACATCATCAAAAGACGCAAATATGATGAACTACATTGCTTTGGGCTTCACTTGTATCAGTACTGTACCTCACAACTCAATGAAACCTTTACTCTTGCGAAGACATCTAGAGACGAATCACTCTCACTTGAAAAATAAACCACGAGAGTTTTTTGAACGGGAATTATGTGGACTTTTGACCAGTAAGATGTGTATAAGGGAAACCGATACAGTGAATAAGAAGGGACTAGAAGCGTCTTATATAGTGAGATACAGAGTGACCAAGACTGGCAAGAAAAACAAACGGGGAGGAAGGGGTACAGAGCTGGAGATTAAATGTTTGAAGGGGTACGGGATGGTAAAAAGTTTGGAAACCACTTATCTACGGTATACTTCAATAGACATGATGAATATCTGTCTGCCCTGTGCGTATTTATATGTTTGAAATATTTTTATTAAAAAGACTTGTGAGGTGATCATCTACTATGATCAAATCCACTTCAGTTATTTCCTTAAGTGATTCCAACCCCTGTTCTGCAACCTCTCTCTTCCTCCCATCTTCACTCCCTGGCTTGTTTATCCTTCTTCTCTTTTTTTGGACAGAGGCATGGCTGAGATCATAATTATGTTTTGACACATGGCGTTAGCCCCCAGAGCATGCAGATTTTAACTCAAAGTGGGAATTGTCAGAGCGGCAGCCATTGCTGCTCATAATTGGAGGGGAGGGCCAGGAGGCCCGCCCACTAACCAGTAGTGGCAGTTTTAATGAGGTTATGTTTGTGCAGGAAGTCAAAGTTGTGACAGGAGGAAACAGTCATTGGCCTGTTATAGAGAGCAGATGACATCTCAAAGCCTGCTGAGCTCACCGTGTAGAGGGGGACCTCACTGCTCCTCTTTCTACAGGTGGAAGCAGGCAATTAGAACAAAAGTGAGTAAATAATAAAACCCATGGCAACCATTCCAACTGGAGTACATTGTCAATATAGACCACATGTGCAAGGAAAAGCTGCGGATAGAGTAATAATTCCTAAATAAAATTATTATGAACCCCCTTGGCATCACCTCAACAAGACTTATTTGAAAAGGAGCCACAATTAACCCCCGACTAAATGGCAATTAATTGGGAGTGCGGCACTCTCTGACTTAGCACGTCCATCGTTGCGTGTCCATGTCTTATGTATGTGTGCACTCCAATTACTTTGCCTTTGCTTTAGTGTTGAAAGTGTGGTGAAAAGGTGTCGAAAGAAAAAGTACAGATCTCTTCAGCCAAGACACTGGCCCCAGTGTGCTCCAGGTGCAGCATGTTGAAGAAAGATGCTGTTGCCAGAGTTTTGCGGTTGTTGATCCTGTGCCTCAACAAGCAGGCGGTGCGCAAACTTTGATCTGCGCCACCTTCAAAGTGAAAATCCCTGGAGGTTCCTTTTCTCTGAAAAAGCCATTTAGTAAATGTGTTCCATTCCTTTCTCTCAGCAATAACTGAGAGCGTAATATTGGCGTGATGTTTCAATTCAAATAGGCATGTATTTAAAAAGGAGGCTGACTTTATTTTTCCAAGTCATTTTTGAAAAGGTTTGAGTTTCATCTATGCTTTTAAGCACACAGGCAATACACCCCTTTTTCCTCACACATTTGACATCACACTCATATGCCCTCCTGGTGTTTGTCCTTTCCTTTCTGCATGTCTCATGCACACATGTCTGTTTTTTAAGGACCAATTCCCAAAACTTCTCTTTAATTTAGGACTTGTTTCACAGTGAACATAATGTTTTTTAGACCAAATAGGAAAAACAATCTTGGTACTTCAAAAACATTATATTTTGTCGTTCCTTAATAGCCACAATTCTCCAGAAAAGGTTACAATTAATTTTGTAACTTGAGCTATATTAAATAGCAGGGCTATTCAACTGCGGCCCAGAGGCCTGGCAATGACACCATAGCGGCCACCAAGTTCAGTTCAAAACCTGGGAGACAAATATTTTTGCAGCAAATTCCTAAAGACGGTATACAGGAAGCTGGAGCACTGTAATGACATTGGCAGATCCTTGTGTAACTTGTATGTTACTCTAATAAAGCACTGTACAAGTATTAAGTAAAACAGTGAATGATATGTCTGGGCTAGATCAAAAGAAACTAAACTCGGCTCTAGGAATGGAGAGTAATAAAAACTGAACACAGGTTTTAAGTTTAAGTGGTACCAAATTATATTAAAGAATAATAGGAAAAATAAACAAACAACATCCACATGTAAATTCGAATGGCCATTCACATATTCAACAGTTCACAGAACGTTCAGTATTTACAATACAATAGTGTACTTGATTCAGTCCTTGTTTTCTACCAACGATGGTATAAGCGCAACACGAGTTCAAAGTTCATTAAATGGGCCCCGCAAAGTCCACGTTGTGGTGGCAGTGTCCAGAGGAGTTTTAGTGAAGGGACGGGGGAAAAGTGAATGTTCAGGAGGACCGCAATGAACACGTTGTGTTTGGTAAAAAAAAAGGGAAAAACAGAAGGCGCCTGCTGAGGAGCCTCCTACCAGCCCGGGGCTTGGTTTGGTGGATTCAGTTCAGTTCAGGTGGTTCGGTTCCAGGCATAAAGCTTCAGACTCTAGTTCAGGGCTCTAAGCTCGCCATCCAAACTGGCCTGTATAAAAGGGCAGGACCAGTCAAGTTTCCAGTGGCAACATAAAAGAAAATACATTCAAATACTAAATACTAAATAATACTACTGTATTCAAATAGCAAAGTATATTCCTTAATATTGTACAATAAATAATTCATAAATCCAATTAGAATAAACAATATAATAATTGTTAAATCAAAATATTAATTTCTCTAATTGTATCAAAATGTAAACACTGCATCCACAAATAGAGTGCTAGCAGACACAGTGGTTGTCTGGACTGCTTCATAAAGTGCCTTGGATGCATAGCACTGATAACCATCAAAGCAAGTAAAACAAACCAAGAAAAATCAGACAATTGTTGACAGTGATAACATTTCATTCATTGGGTTAACTATATTCAGAGAGAGCGGGCATATAAGTAGATGCTAATAGCTCCATTCAAAACGAATGCAGCGGCTAGGCTACGTAAAGCTACACAAATGCAACTCACCAATTCCGCAGATAATTCACACTCCCGCGGGACGACCCACGGCTCCGGTAGTCTGCTCCTACAGTTCGACATTATTACATTTCAGTTTAGAAGGCTTAGTTAATAATTAAAGCGTAAAACCAAGTCACATACCTGCAGCAACCTCACACAGCGTGTCCCTCTCGCTCTCACCGGTAGCAGCCCACTTCCGGGTTTTATGCTAGTCTGATAGCCGCGTTAGGTCACGTGACCGTGTGACGTAATGACGCATGCAGGACAGCTTAGATGACGAAAATAAATAGAAAATATATTTAATGGGGTTTTGTCACCCGGGTTACACTTGCATTGACATTCCAACCTTGCTAGCGAACATAGATCCGTGAGGTCCAAATGTGTCATTTATATAACTGAGGAATTCCTCAAGGCACCGCTTTAAGTCCTTTCCTTTGTGGAAGTTAAAAAACAATTTCGGAATGGTAAGGTGTTGCTGTAGCTTGCTTAGTTCAGATGGAGTCAGTAGTCATTTGTTCAAAGTCTTTAGTTATACTAATAGTTCCTCGAGGTCCCGTTTTGGGTCCTCTCTTTTTCATCACTTGGGCTATTCAACTAGTGGCCTGGAGGTTCAGTTAAAAAATGTGTGTGATTCCCACTTTTGCAGCAGATTCTAAAAAACACGAGGGTGCTGTAATAGATATGATTTTTGACTAGCTTTTTGCATAAGGTCCTTTCAAACAGAGGAACATTCCTGTAAGTCTGACAAAATAAACAGACCAAAATAAAATGTCTACTGTAAAAGAGGAATGTACAAAATAAGACTAATAGTGGTAGAAGTATGGCCCGCTGGTCCTTATCTTTCATATATAGTAGTATATATTGTTTAACCTCCAGCGTTCTGGTTGTCAGATTTACAATCAGAATATAAACAACAACAATAGAAATGTAATTATTAAATTCAAGCCTACACTCACCTGACATTCCAGTGAACATCCTGTTCTTCTTTAATATTTGTTGACTTGTTGTTGTTAAGACATATTTTAAAAACAAACAAATAGATAACCACAGTAGAGGCTCACTCAGCTGCAGTCTTGCATGATGTAACTGCTACAGTGTTTGCGACTTTAGGGGCATATTATTTCCAGAATAATTTTCAGAATTAACCTCCAGATTAGTCAACTTGAGTATACCAATCAAACTTGGTTTATTGCATTGTCTACAAAATTATATATGTTGGTTGGTGAGCGATATATGAATACTTTTTTGGCAAAAGCACAGAGCTGTTGTCAGCCGCCTCTTGGTGAATGTGTTGCCAGCTCTCTTATATCATGAACTTAATAGACCCTCTTTGTCCTCCGTAACAATACATGGCTTCAAACAATTAGAGACGACTCCTTCCTGCCATAGTCCAGATAAGCATCAGCTGCTGGCTCTATAGATTGGAATGGGCCTTCCAAGGTTGTCTAGAGGTCTTTCTGTGTTTAGCTCTGGATCCAAACAAACACCGCGGAGCTCGCTTCTGTGTTGAAAGCGATGTGCTAGGATGTGTTGTGACCTTGTCTGACATGGGGTCACAGTGGACAGAAAGAGACAAGGTCATGTTGGAATTTAGATGTCAGGTTATCTTATGTGAAACAGAACAGTAGAACACCATGTTTGTATGTCAGTTTATGCTGTTGTAAATATATTATTTTATATTGTTGCCCATTTAAAACAAATCTAATAATACATTGGCTACTACCTTCATGCAAAAAGATCACCATTCGGGGTGTAAAAAAATAAATAAAAATGTTCCGGATATATCGAGATTCTTGTTTGTAACAATTTTTAATCGTAATAAAAAAATTTAAAAATAAAAAAATTGGCAAATTATATTATTGATGTAGATGCCCATATTGCTGTAGATATTTACTTTAGAAAACATAAGTGTGGGATACTTCTCTTGTTACCTTATTTGTATTTGACTTTATTAAATGTTTGTGTAGAAATGTAATATACAAACACAGTTTTATTTTAAGTAATATATAAATATGTATGTATCACAGCTGTTTATCTATTTTATAGAGGAGCGTAGTTATCATAGAACTTGCACACAATGTAAAGTAAAAAGGTATTGATTTTTAATTGAGAATCGTTTTGAATCAAGAATATATTCTGAATCAAATCGTTATCATCAAGAATTGAATCTAATCGTGTGGTGCCCAAATATTCACAACCCCAATCACTATAGCGTCATACTGCTAAATACAGTATGTGGCATTGAAACAGGAAATTCAGAACATCCTCATGCCGCACAAAAAAATTACATTAAATACGTAACAATCTCCCTAGTCAACTAAATGTAGTTGATGCCCATACGTAGTTGTGTGTGCTTCATTAGTTTTCAGAATAATCTTCAGGTTTTAGGCCATGCATTACCAAATGGCGACCATGGTCCACATCCAGATCATGTGACTGTCATTTCCAGATCCACCAATTAAAGTCCGTGCACAACATAATATTAAAGTATAATAATGCTCCCACACCATTGTCGACGGTGATTGCAAAAGTAGATTGTAGGTGCAGTAACTACAGTAAGTACATTTATGTTGGGGAAAGTGTGGTGATTTTGTCTAAAAATGAGCCAATTCATTTGTTTGTATATTAGAGGATCATGGCTTGCTCAAAACTCCAATGATGGGAAAAAAATTAACAATAAAAACTAAAAGTGAACGGACGGACCAATTTACAATTTTTCCAAAATACAAAACCCAAAACCAGTGAAGTTGGCACAATTTGTAAATCGTAAATAAAAACAGAATACAATGATTTGCAAATACTTTTCAACTTATATCCAATTGAATACACTGCAAAGACAAGATATTCAATGTTCAAACTAATTATTTATTTGCAAATAATCATTAACTTAGAATTTAATGGCAGCAACACATTAAAAAAAAGTTGGCACAGGGGAATTTTTACCACTGTGTTACGTCCCTTTTCCTTTTAACAACACTCAGTAAATGTTTGGGAACTGAGGAGACCAATTTTCGAAGCTTTTCAATTATTTCCCATTCTTGCTTGATGTACAGCTTAAGTTGTTCATCAGTCCGGGGGCTCCGTTGTCGTATTTTACGCTTCATAATGTGCCACACATTTTTAATGGGGGACAGGTCTGGACTACAGGTAAACCAGTCTAGTACCCGCACTCTTTTACTACGAAGCCACGCTGTTGTAACGCGTGCAGAATGTGGCTTGGCATTGTCTTGCTGAAATAAACAGGGAAAAAGACGTTGCTTGGATGGCAACATATGTTTCTCCAAAATCTGTATTTTCCGTTCAACATTAACGGTGCCTTCACAGATGTGTAAGTTACCCATGCCTTGGGCACTAATACACCCCCATACCATCACAGACACTGGCTTTTGAACTTTGCGCCTATAACAGTCCGGATGTTTTTTTTCCTCTTTGGTCTGGACGACACGACATCCACAGTTTCCAAAAGCATTGTGGAATCGTCAGACCACAGAACACTTTTGCACTTTGCATCAGTCCATCTTAGATGAGCTCAGGCCCAGCAAAGCCGGCGGCGTTTCTGGGTGTTGTTGATAAATGGCTTTCGCTTTGCATATAGAGTTTTAACTTGCACTTACAGATTTAGCGACAAACTGTAGTTATTGACAGTGGTTTTCTGAAGTGTTCCTGAGCCCAAGTGGTGATATCCTTTACACACTGATGTCGGTTTTTGATGCAGTACTGCCTGAGAGATCAAAGGTCACGGACTTTGCCGCTTACGTGCAGTGATTTCTCCAGATTATCTGAACCTTTTGATGATATTACGGACCGTAGATGGTGAAATCCCTAAATTCCGTGCAATAGCTTGTTGGGAAATGTTGTTCTTAAACTATTCCACAGTTTGCTCATGCATTTGTTCACAAAGTGGTGACCGTCGCCCCATCCTTGTTTGTGAATGACTGAGCTTTTCATGGAAGCGGCTTTTATACCCAATCATGGCACTCACCTGTTCCCAATTTGCCAGTTCACCTGTGGGATGTTCCAAATAAGTGTTTGAGGAGCATTCCTCAACTTTCTCAGTCTTTTTTTCCACCTGTGCTAGCTTTTTTTTAAACATGTTGCAGGCATCAAATTCCAAATGAGCTAATGTTTGCAAAAAATAACAACGTTTACCAGTTCGAATGTTAAATATCTTGTCTTTGCAGTCTATTCAATTGAATATAGGTTGAAAAGGATTTGCAAATCAATGTATTCTGTTTTTATTTACGATTTACACAACATGCCAACTTCACTGGTTTTGGGTTTTATATACTACCAAACCGTTGTGTCTTATAGTCTCTGAAACTGTAGCGCTGATCAAAAGGAGTGGGAACTTGAAACACCATAATGGGACTTACCACAAATCATTAAAGAAGCAAACACAGAGGTGTCAAGTGAGAGCTAGTGATATGCGGATCAATTCTGAAATATCGATAATGCCGATACAAAATCTTTAAGTTCTAATATCGATTCTCAAATCTAAATATTGATACTTTTGAAACTTCTGTTATTTCAGATATCATTATCAGGAACACCGTGTAAAGTAACAAAATCATTGAGATCTAAATGAAAAGTGATTGGTGGGGGGAAAAACATATATAATATTTGACACTACACTAATCTCACATAGGCAAAAAGAGCAAAGATTTATTAAAGTAAAGTTTCCAAAATAATTCATAATCTAGTTGTCATTAAATTATACATGGCAATTGCAATAAAACAGCCATTGTAAACTGTATTTGTTTATTTAGGAACATTACTGTCAATTAAAATTAGTCACTCAGTATTTTAAAACTGCAAGTATATGTATCTTGTTTTGTAGGCTATTTGGAGACACTATATGCAGAAATAAGATAACACATTCAGTACAGAATAACACCATCATTTGTTTTGCCCTGTGATTTTCCATTGTTTGAAGATGATTCCAAAAGAGAAATACACAATTTTTCAAGTGTTACCAGACATATGAAGTGTATTTGCACAATATATCGCTACCGGATGTCCGATCTTAAAATACTATTACAAAAAGAAACATAAATAGTGGAATAAAAGAGAAAACAGCTGTAATGAATTAAGGAAAAAGTTTAAACATTGACACCCTCAACACGATGTTGACATGCAGGCAATATTTTTCTTCGAAAAAATATCTATACATTTAATCTGTTTTGAAAGTGAAAAGTGTAAAAATATCTCCCACCTCCCTTGGATTAGAATTGTATTGCTTTTTTTTAGACATTCAAAAGGCTTTACAGTGAGAGCTGAGAACCCCACATTCATTCACTCCACATTCACACTCTGATGGTGGTAAGCTACATCTGCAGCTTAAGCTGCCCTGGGGTAGACTGACAGAAACGTGGCTGCCAATTTGGGCCTACGGCCTCTCCAACCACCATCAGGCATTCATTCACATTCCTACACCAGTATGATGAGCAGGGAAGGTGAAGTGTTTTGCCCAAGGAAACAACGGTAGTCGCATGGATGGCAGAAGCTGGATTTGTACCTTGAACTCTGAAGTTTCTTGAAAACGGCTCACTTCCTGTCAACTGGCTTTATCCAATCTGTCCTGCCTCTTTCAGAAATACTATGGTACAATAGAATGGAGTAGAATCCCAGCACAAGATTGAACTGAACTAAACACTGATGATCAGTCTGTAATTCAGTGTGTGACACGACTGCGGAATTATCTTGTATCACACAGACTTCTTGGTTCTACACTGATCACCTGTGGTTAAACCAAGAATCCGTAATGCGCCAAGGTCCCCTCAGCCGGGCTTCTCTAACATTAATAATGCAGAACATTTTTCTAATGAAGGAACATATTTTTTCTTTTCCATTTCTCTTTCAACATGTTGGATCACTGTGTTATACAAGGCTTTACTTCCACATTCACCCCACCTTTTAATGGCATATGCGATGGAGACAAAAGGTCACAGTGGTAATAGACTGATCTGTAGTCCTCGGGGAGATTCTCTCCTTCCCTTCCTTTCGACGCCACTTCTCCCCTTCAGACACATCGCAGTCAGACGGCCTTCATCCCCGACATCCTCATCTCCCTCCTGCTGTGCTCTCCCTCCTGTGCCAGGATTTCAATCACTGAACTAAATGTAATTATTAAGAGGTGTAAAACTTATTAATCATTAAATTAGCTAAATGATCCTACAAGTGCTATCCCAGAAGAATGACATGACATTCTCTAATACAATTTGTCTCTACAACGGGTGAAGGTCAAGAGGATGTCATGGCATGCATGTGAAGACTTATTTTTCTTTTCTGTAAGGTCTTACAACAGTAGTTTGAGGGGGGAGTTTTGCGTGACTTTAGAGGCCTATAATTCCCCAAATGCTGGATCTGTCATGCAACAGTGGGCATTTACCTTCAGAGGTTCCACAATGTTTGTCATGGTGTTCACTAGTTTCAAACATTCAGTTTTAGACTGTTCATTATAGATGTATGAGTGTGCATTATGTTGAAGTGTGTAGGCTTATGACTGAAATTCATATCTTGACTTCATGTTAGATACTTGTTTGTAGGTGTGAATGTGTACATGCATTTACAGAATTAAACTCTAAGGACCCATAGTGTCCAGAGGACCAACATTTCACCAGCAAGTTCTCCCTGTGTATTTTTTGCTCCTGAAAATTAATAATGACAGTCATTTTCCATAATGTCAAATAATTTTTGAGTGATCAGTAGTGGTACTCAGACCTCCCTCTATCCATCGCCAGACTCGTAAGCTGCCCTCTCTTAGTGACGTCAACTGGAGCCAATTTTCCCGCATAAACAGTGTGGACAAAGGCTTGTATAAATATAATTTGGATCACTTAATTGCATGTTTTTGTTGCCCTGGTCCATTAATTATTCTCTGATATGGTTACCAATATGAGCAAAATACAAATATAGGAGAATCACCATTTGTGGACTTCCTGCCCTTCCATTGACGACAAAGACTGTGATTCCTCATGCTCTTTCAACATTTCATCAAGCATTTTTGAGGAAAACATAATTAAATGAAAACGCAAAATAGCACAGTAGCAGCTTAACTTCCCCGTCTTTCGTTTTTGAGCGCCAAGTCTGCTCTTTCTCCCCTCAATGGTGCTCCTGATATCTGGAATCGCATTTGCCTTGAGTCTTTTAAATTATTTTCATCCAAACTCAGACCAAAACCCTTCTTCTTCAAAGTCAGAATCATTAAAATGGTCTCTGCAAATTACACTCATCTCGCTTGGGCCCTCCTATTTGGTCCATACTTTCCTCATATTCCCGTCAATTGGAAATGTATGCATGCGAACCTCTTCTTTAGTTGTGTTTCTACAACTTGTAACAATGCATCTGTCTGGCATATTTGCTAATTTCTTCAAATTTAGTGCAAAAGTAACGTGATTTGGGATTAGGATGCTACCGAAACACATACTACGCAATACAAAATTGCCTCTTCAGTTGGTGATGTCAGCAGGCAGATGCAGGCCCGGTCACATTTTGGAGATAAAGTTGGGCAATCCAAAAGTGCTGATACTCGTTAGAAAGCAGGCCTAAAATCACTACTGTGCCTATTTTAATTGTATTAATTTTTTTTTGGGGGGGGGGGAATTTATCTGTTTACATACTTTTTAGGTCCAGAACTATACAATAGTTGTCCGCATTAGAAGGGCACCTCTAGGGGCGTGTATTCACTCACCTGTGTCAGGAAGAGAATTAGAGAGTGAAAGGGGTTGGAATCCCAT
Organism: Entelurus aequoreus; assembly: GCF_033978785.1. Lineage (NCBI taxonomy): Eukaryota > Metazoa > Chordata > Actinopteri > Syngnathiformes > Syngnathidae > Entelurus > Entelurus aequoreus. Next base: position 41,033,641 of record NC_084732.1, on the reverse strand, counting down.
ATTTTTGTCTTCTTATACGTTAGTCCAGAAATTGTTGAATGCTAAAGTGTGCTACCCTACTAATATGATTGCATTCACTACATGATTCCATCCAATTAAGCGTTTAACTGAAGTCAGTCATAAAACACAGTCTGTATATCAAACCTCTTATAAGCGTCGACAAGCTCGAGGAACTCATTTCCACCTCTCAGCGGCCAAATGGAAAATGTGCTTAGAATAATATTGTTCATTTGTTGATTACAGCTAAACTACCTGTTTAGCCGGAAAGTGCAAGAAATGACGAGCAGCATTATTTTTGCCTCAAATATTCAAGTACAACCACAAAGTATTTTGAAATCAATTTTACTTTGTATTAATACGAGTATGATTATATATTTAGTCTGTGATCAATATGCCATCGATTGTTAAACAAACAAGGGATTAGAGCGTTGTCTGCCCTCTGGACAGTTCAGCATTCATGATCTGGACATGTTCGACAAGCTGACCAGCTGACCTGCACAACCTTGACCAAGTTTACATCAATATGTGATTGTCAAGCGCTAAGAGGCTGTGGGAAAATAAACAGCTAAAGGTTACAGAGGGAAAGTAGATGATAACGGCATTGCAGTGCATATTCAAGTTAATGATGTTATGAGAGTTTTATATTATGCATGAGTTTTTGTATGATGTTGATTCCACACCAGTATTGTGTTACACTGTTTGTTGCCTTTTATGTAGCCGGTGTAAATTCAATTCTGAACCAATTCCCTCAAATTGAACTAAATGTCAAAGACAAGAGATTTGTGTCTTGCCTCCTTACTAGTTGTGTCTTGTCTTCGTCTAGATTAGTCTACGCACGGGATAGTATGAAACACAATTTCAATTCCTTGTATGTCTTGTACATGTGAAGAATTGACAATAAAGCTGACTTTGACTTTGATTTGCTGTGGTGAACTGTAATGACAGAAACAGCAAGCAACAAGTACTAATAATTAAATAATCCAATAATTAATATATGTACTCGGAACAAAGGATGGAATAGTTTATGAAAAAAATTCTGAACCATGTCAGGTCAACTTAACGTGTGTGTTGTTGGAATTATGTTTTCCTGGTTTAGAACGTAGGGTCCTAATATTCCCGCATTAACAAAATGGAATCATAGAATTGGCCAGGAACAACGGAATCTACTATCAAACACAAAACTTCCTGTAATGTGACTGGAATCCTGTCATCGTGAAAAGGAATGATTGTTTGGAGAAATGGTGTTTACGGGCACACATGCACCTCCTCACTAATACTCAACTGTGATATCCATACACTCAACCGCTCCCACAAAAAAACTAACTTTTCACTCACCTCCATGGAGCTATGCCAGCCTTTTAGCCGACCACCTTACCCTTCTCCAGTGAACTCACTGCCTGCCTCCTGGACTCAGATCTCGAAGCGGCCACCTCAAACACAAGTGTGCAAATTTAAAACAGTTCCAAAAAGACCTCTATGTATCAGGTGATATACTTTTGTTGTCTAGGGACGTGCCCAGAAGACCCAGTATACGTTGGGAAGACTATGTCTCCTGGCTGGCCTGGGAATGCCTCGGGATCCCCCAGGAGGAGCTGGACGAAGTGGCTGGGGAGAGGGAAGTCTGGGCTTCTCTGCTTAGGCTGCTGCCCCCGCGACCCAACCTCGGATAAGCGGAAGAAAATGGATAGATGGATGGATGGAAGCCAAGTTAAAGCACAGAAATACAGTAAAGCCCCGTAGTAATGCTAATGTTTGCTGGCTGGGTGCTGTGGACTCGATCACCAATGTCATGGATTGTACTTTCCTCGATGCGATGCCAGTAGGAACGTGCTTTATAATTATCATGCTTCAAAACCCACTTTTGAAAAGCTGTATATTACAAAACTCTTAATCCTGATTTACTCATTTTGATTGGAAAAAAATCTGCAGAAATTGTATCGATTTTTGTTTTTTATAGATTAGTCTTTTGAATATTGTGTTAATGTTGCTGATCAATTTAAATGTATTATTACTATATCGTTTATTTCATTTTTTTAGTATCAAATGTTAATGTCAGTCAAAATGTTTTTATAGTTTTAATGATTTTGATTTTGTTTTGAATTTCAGGCAAACTGATGCACTTTAAATCTTTCTGTTAAGGACTATAAAACAATATTAAGTTATTCTTTGTCGTAAGTTGATCTATATTTCTTTCTTTTTTTGTTTTCTTTAATGTTAAGACAGATACAATGTTAAGCAGAGGTGCACATATTTTATAAACAATACTATTTATAGTCACGGTGGAGGGTATGGCAAAGGGGCACACAATGTTTTCTTCCTCCTAGGGTGGACGTAACCCAAAATAATTTAGAAGCATTGCGCTAAGGCCATGCTTTGTCCTAATGTCCATACACAAACATACACTTTCTTAATTAAAAACAGAGCCTTTTAAAAACTTTGCCCATAGTGAACAACTTGACTTGGGTGTTGTGTTGATTGCCTCCAGCTGCGGCAGAGTGTGGGCGCGGTCTGCTTGACGAGCGCGGGGGCGTGTCTGGTGCTCACAGCAGCTTCTGAGCGCTCCCGCAGAAGAGGGAAGCAAGGAGCGCGTGTGTGCCGTAACAGGAGTTTAGCGGCTAATCCAATTTATATCACATTCCCTTGTAAAATGTCATGGATATGTATTTATTTTGTTAACATCAGTGCAGGCGGGAGGACATTAGATGAGAAGGAATGACATGGGAAACTTCAGGACACAGTCTCAGCTGCCTGACCACAAGTGCGCATTTGTCAATTTGTGACGTCACAAATGGCCTACTTTTAAAAAAAGATGGCAAAACCCAGCGTTCAGAGGCATCCCAAACTGTGTTCAAGTTTAAACTTGTCATGTCTGTGTGATCATGTTTTGTTTTAGTCATGTTCGGATTTGTTTTTGGACTTTTTGTGCACTTTTGTTTGTCACCATAGCAACCATTAGTTTCACCTGGTTCACATCGTCATGTCACGCACCTGTTTCACGTTTTGAGTCACGCACCTGTTTTTACTAATCATGTCACTATTATTTAAACCGGGTGATGCCAGGAAGTCTCCCTGGCGACATCACACTCCTGACACTCTGTTTCATGTCCATTGTTCATGCTGCTCCTTTCGTCCGCAAGTAAGTTATTGTTTATTAAGGCCATAGTTAGCAAGTTTTGTTTTCTGTCCATAGTTTACGCCAGGGTGGTAGTTTTGTTTTTCATAGAGTTTCATCAAGTTTTCTACCTCCGCTGTGAGCGCCTTTTGTTTATTGTTCCTTTTGAGTGTTAAAATTAAATATGTCTTCAACTTCACGCCATGTCCGCTCCAACTTTTATTGCATCTCGGAAAAACAAACCCGCCATAGTCCACATCGTGACAGATGTCGACAGCTAGAAAGTTCTCCCGCAAACATTTTGAACGAGGCTTCTTGGGCGGTCCTGCGCGCGATGGAAGAGGAAACGCTGCGCTACTCCTCCATGGAGCGCAGCGACTCCATTTGGCATCACCGCAGTCCCGGAAGCGCCGCTCCCGACGAAGAACGTCAAGGAGGGCTTCCGCAAGCAGAGAGGAGGCGTCGCCCCGCAAGCTCCTCCCCCTCCGGGCGGAAATACGTTACAGGCTGCTCAGCTCCCCCAGGACGACGTCACGCTACCGTCAGCAGATGACACCAAAGACCAAGAATTTTTTTTCCTGAATTCTTTTTCTTTTGATCACACGCATCCAACCAAAGACTCTAAAAACATGATAAGACACTATCAAAACATGTTTTTAGAAATAAGAGCATGCCAATCCAAGCCACCCAAATTTCATGCCCCGCCCCCCAGGACTCAAGCCACGCCCAAGTCAAAAAAACATTTTTCACCCACAAAAGCCCAGGTGGGGGGGAAAGAAAGACTTTTTGGACAATTTATAGGGGAGGATTTTACACCCCTCCTGACCTTTCTCCACCCACCCCAAAAAACGGTTCCAGACAGCGGGGAGCGCATCTGGTAACCGCTCCTTGAGGGGGGGTTCGGGCTGGGAACTGTTCAGGTGGGGTCGCTCAGTGTCACGCCAAGCCACAGCCTCCAGCACGGCCACCACCACCAGTCTTTCGGCCTGCTAAGCCGCAACCCCCAGCTAGGCCACCTCCACCTGCTCCACGCCCTGCTCCAAGGCTACCAACATGCCTAGCAGCTCCACGCCAAGCTCCACCACGCCAATCTCCACCACGCCATGTGCCAACAGTCGCAGCTCCACGCCAAGTGCCGCCAGTCGCAGCTCCACGCCAAGTGCCGCCAGTCGCAGCTCCACGCCAAGCTGCCAGTCGCAGCTCCACGCCAAGTGCCGCCAGTCGCAGCTCCACGCCAAGTGCCACCAGTCGCAGCTCCACGCCAAGTGCCGCCAGTCGCAGCTCCACGCCAAGTGCCGCCAGTCGCAGCTCCACGACGCCAAGTGCCGCCAGTCGCAGCTCCACAACGCCAAGTGCCGCCAGTCGCAGCTCGACGATGCCAAGTGCCGCCAGTCACAGCTCCACGATGCCAGGTGCCGCCAGTCACAGCTCCACGACGCCAAGTGCCGCCAGTCACAGCTCAACGACGCCAAGACCCCCCAAGCCAAGACCAAGACCAAGACCCATGCCAAGACCAAGACCCGGCATGCCAAGACCAAGACCCGCCAGGCCAAGACCCGCCGCCTGTTTCGTCTGCTGCACCCGCGCCTGCTTCATCTGCTGCTTCCACGCCTGCCATGACAATGCGCGTAGCTTCCACGCCCGCCAAGATGACGACGCGCCTGTCTCCTCGTCGGCCACGGATACGGCCGGTACCTGGTCGTCCGCCACGCCAAGTGCGCCCACCTCCTCGTCGGCCACGGATGTGGCCCTTCCCGGGTCGCCCACTTCGCCTGCTGCAGCGGCGTTCCACTCGCCGCCGCCACATGACTATGCCTCGGTGGATTCGGGGCCACTTGGTCTGGCGACCCACCCCCATGTCCCCCTCCCGCCCTCCCCTGGCTCTTGTTAATATGTTTTGTTTTAAACATCTGGGATCTGTCCGTAAGGGGGGGGGGGGTTCTGTCATGTCTGTGTGATCATGTTTTGTTTTAGTCATGTTCGGTTTTGTTTTTGGACTTTTTGTGCACTTTAGTTTTTCACCATAGCAACCATTAGTTTCACCTGGTTCACATCGTCATGTCACGCACCTGTTTCACGTTTTGAGTCAGGCACCTGTTTTTACTAATTAAGTCACTATTATTTGAACCGATTGTTGCCAGGAAGTCTCCCTGGCGACATCACACTCCTGACACTCTGTTTCATGTCCATCGTTCATGCTGCTCCTTTCGTCCGCAAGTAGGTTATTGTTTATTAAGGCCATAGTTAGCAAGTTTTGTTTTCTGTCCATAGTTTACGCCAAAGTGGTAGTTTTGTTTTTCATAGCCAAGTTTTCTACCTCCGCTGTGAGCGCCTTTTGTTTATTGTTCCTTTTGAGTGTTAAAATTAAATATGTCTTCAACTTCACGCCATGTCCGCTCCAACTTTTATTGCATCTCGGAAAAACAAACCCGCCATAGTCCACATCGTGACAAAACCCAATGTGTATAAATTATGACTTGACACTTTGTCATTGTTTAACACAAGTATCCAACATTGTAACAACATGTATAAGTCAGAAAAGAGGAAAATCATAATAGGTCCCTTTTACACTAATAAACACTGCAGTATGAGATGTTTTTAGTATTTATTCAGCGCAACTTGCACTATTCCTCTATTTTCACATGAGTCATTAACATGAACAAGTCTGAGGTTGACCATAATTCCAACATTAATTGTGTTCAACTTCAGAAATCATTATCTTTGCATTCAAATCATGCCACAACAAATATTGATACTAAAGCAGTGAATGATAAAACAAATATTGTACAATAATATAGTTTGTCGCTAATCTCCACATTAATGGCAACAACACACTACTTTCCAACTATCAAAGTCAATTTTTCATAAAAATAAAAGGTCTAAGCTTAAGTGAAATGTGTTTATTGGCTCAAAGTTTGTGTATAGATGTCAGCAAAGCAAGTGAAGTTGTTATTCGCCCCTCGCTTGTATTGCTACAATGTGAACTACAACGGTACTCGTAGAGCCTCTTATTTCCCCCGATGTTACTGAGTGTAGCCCCCCAGAGAGTGATTGTTACATCCATGAGCAGTGACTCCTTCATGCTCCACTGACTTTCGATTGCCAAGCAAAGAACTCTGGAGAGACATCAACGATCACAGTCGATGTTTGCCCAACAGTGACTCGCCGTTGCGTGTTGCAGAACCAAGTAGTATTACCCACAAACTGAAAGATAAGTGAAAGACAAATGACATAACTTGAGTCGGATTTAAAGTAGTTCTTTTAATTTTGTCTTCTTATCGTGGTAAATCATTTTCTTTACATCCACCAGTGGCAATATAATTAAAAAAAATGTTCACATGGCAAATTGTATGTTTGTTAGCATGCTGCTTTGTTTTTAAATATACTGTTCAAGCTTATTATGTTGTGCGCATTTAATAATTATTTGAACGTCTTTTCATACCTTCACATTTGTGTCTGTACATTAGTGCTGTGAAATTTGTGACATATTGTTTTGCTCTGTTGAATGAACTTTTTGTAGTCAACAACAAACATCCAAAGATATTGCCAAAATTAGCACAATAGGTACAGTACATAAAAAACCTTTGTCTATTACAATTGCATGCTTTCCCCTCATTTTTCTTTTGTTTTGTGCAGGCTCAGTTGTGATGGTATTCATCTCGGTAAAAGATGCAAATGCTTTGCTTTTGTGTGAAAGAAGAGTCATTTACAATCTACATTAACCAAAAACATTATTTTATCATTACAATAAGCTCAGACAATAGCATGTTGTTCGTTTTTGTGTTGCAGGTGAATAGAATGCTAACGCTTCCGATGTTCTGAGGAAAACACACTCCAATCTCCTCTTGCACTTATGTAATAGATAATGAGAAGACGCTGATACATTTCACAATAAAATATTCTCTTCATTGCTAATCCACATCTTTCCGTATTGTAACGATCACAATTGTGGGATATTACTCCTCATTCAAAGCACAACAATGAGAGAAACACCCTCAGATTACTTCCCCATTGAGGGGGATGAAAGTCTGCCTGGTGGCAGCTTTTAGAGGGGCTGTGGTTGTGTGTGTGGATATGACAACATATGGAATATTTTGGGATGATGGAAATTTGTTATGAGCCTAACAAGGGCTCCTATAACTAAACTAGGCGAAGTGAAGTTGTCACGCGGCAGGCGTACCAGGAAGAGTAATACCATCTGATATCAACGGCATCGTATATTTAATTTTATTTTTTATGAGCACAGCTTTTGTAACCTGACTCTCGCCAGATCCTTGTAGTTCGCTGAGCTCCACACAAGGATCTGGGAGTTCTCAATAGGAGATGTATTTCAGAAGGCAAGGCCATGTAAAAAAAAATCATTGCATGTGATTGGATAAACCACTTGTCCGTTATCTTGAATGACGTGCTACTTCAACCACGCACATCCAAATCAACCCGTGACGTTGATGAGGGCGGCGCTGGGAAATCCAAACCCGGTCAGAAGAAGAGCCAAAACATCCTTGCCACCAAAAAATGCCTTCAAAACCGTTCTCTGTTCATCTTTTAAATAATTAATATTCGATAGATTCAACAAAACAGTTGCAAAACCAGAATCAATGTCAGCACACGACGCAGCATTGTTGTTTGAATCAAATAGTCGCTTCGGCGCTACGTCACATCTATGAAATCCCGCCCGGCGAACCTGATTGGTTCATTATTTTTTGCTATCTTGAAGGAGTTAGCAATGCCTACGAGCCCAGACCCTTGTGTGGAGCTCAGCGAACTACAAGGATCTGGCGAGAGTCAGGTTACAGCTAATGGGGATCCCCACAAATAAACATACTACATTTGTTATAATTTTTCCTTACATTTTTCGATTCTATAACTCCAAGCCAAGGCAGTATGCGTCCCAGGGGATTCCATGTCCGACGATTTAACTGCAGGGTTTATAGTTGATGCAGACTCCTACAAATTGAATCGTTGACAATTACTATAAGACAGCCCTACAATAAATCATTACAGACAAAAAAAAATCAACCACCACAAAAGCTGTAAGCATACGAGTTATAAAGTACCTGAGCATTCTGATATCACATATTTAGTCCAATACACTCAAGTCCAATATAATGTGGTCGTTTGTGTCCATAAAATACAGATCATGTTATTTCCAAGATCGCATTATATAGAACTAAGGGGTGTAACGATTTGTTTCACCAAGGATTTGATATTCGTGTTTGCCGCCGATTCAGGAACACCCTCATTTGTTTCGAATCATACGATCCGAAACAATTCCGTGATTTGAAATTGATTCAGTAACTTTTTAGCAAAAAAAAAACCCAGTGTGACTGTGAAGTATATACTGGATACTGGACACTGCAAGTGACATTTTCTATATCCCTGTTATTTCTTGTAGTATTTCTTGGGGTCACCCAAACAATTTTGTGGAATAGCCTTCATTTCTAAGAACAAGAATAGACTGTCGAGTTTCAGATGAAAGTTCTCTTTTTCTGGCCATTTTCAGCGTTTAATTGACCCCACAAATGTGATGCTCCAGAAACTCAATCTGCTCAAAGGAAGGTCAGTTTTGTAGCTTCTGTAACGAGCTAAACTGTTTTCAGATGTGTGAACATGATTTCACAAGGGTTTTCTAATCATCAATTAGCCTTCTGAGCCAATGAGCAAACACATTGTACCATTAGAACACTGGAGTGATAGTTGCTGGAAATGGGCCTCTATACACCTATGTAGATATTGCACCAAAAACCAGACATTTGCAGCTAGAATAGTCATTTACCACATTAGCAATGTATAGAGTGTATTTCTTTAAAGTTAAGACTAGTTTAAAGTTATCTTCATTGAAAAGTACAGTGCTTTTCCTTCAAAAATAAGGACATTTCAATGTGACCCCAAACTTTTGAACGGTAGTGTAGATTTAAAAAACAAGCAAGTAAACAACAATTAATGGTCAATGCATTCACATTTTCTTTGAACAAAGAGCAACCAACACCTTAGGTTGAATTAACAAAGGATTTTCTTTCTGCTCTCATTTTAAATTTTTAATAAAACTACAGTAACCAACATTTTTATAGTCAAATAAAATTCCCAGACCCGGCCATACAATATCTGTATTCTACCCTGGCGTCCTAGGTGTGCAGAAGTATGTATTACCCCTCTATTTTGATATACTAGATGTACAATGACATGTATGTTATCTTTAAAACCAGACTGCACTTACACAGAGCCCTGGTAACATATAAATATTTTTTTGAAGTGCCTAAAGCGCACATACACGCCTGTGATGCTGAAACACAGCATTTGTTGCATTATAACATGTTTAATCAGCAACATGTTGATTCATTGCATGTGCAGTGAAGTTTAAATTATTTCTAAAATCAGAACAAGGAGCCAAGGAAACCTCTTGAATGTTTAAGTGCCTAAAATGCGCTGCAAAACTCTTGTGAAAATATAACACATTTATTAATCTGTATAGTGATATATCACAAATGCAATGACGTGTATACTGTCTCTAACGTCAGTACCCACTAATAAGGAGGACGCTACATCATGTAGCGTGCGCTTTTTGTAGTCGCTCGGGCGCGTTATACACGTGCGCATGGTCACACCCGGCTTTATTCACAAATGGAACCATCACATACAAGTTAACTTAATGATCTGTTGTTAAAAAAAACATTAAAAATATGACATAATGTTGCACCTTTCGTACGACACAAAGCAAAAACCTTTGCTTGTAAAAGTTGTCCCATCAGCTGGAGGTCCGACAGCGATGGTATCCAAAACAGCTGACTGTCATTGGCGCCGGGCGGAGTGTCACAGCGTCTTTCAAAGCCCATTTTGATGCTTCTTTTTTATCAATGTTGTGTACAAGGTGTATTTATAATATGTTGTGCAAAGGAAATTTCATATTTTTAGGAAGCCCATCTTGTATTTGACATTGTTCGTAGGGTTAGGCGCAATAAGTGTTCAACTTCAGCCTAAACCCTTTCGGTCTGCAACATTTTCAACTGTTTGTTTATGTAAAACTGTTTATTTATTTTGTTGACCACTGCCCGAAGAAATAATAAACAAAAAAAATGTAGAGTGAAAATAGCAGCAACCGTGACGTCATCATATGAGTACAAGTCCCCGTTTGAGTCGTGTACACGCATACCCTGAGCAGAGAGTTTTGGAACTCTTCACCTTGGCCAGCGTTTACAACAGTGTGCCTTTTTAAAGACAAAATGATGTGTTTGCGTGTGGACAAGAGGCCTAAACGCTGAGATAAGTATGCGTTCATTAAGTATATGTGTTTGTGTGGACATGGCCTAAGACGCATACCAGATTTAGCTCGTTAGCTAGTCCTACACCCAAGTCCACCGGCCGCGAGTTTAGAAACCCTAGCGCAGAGCAGGGATGACCACACCCTGCGCTCCCCGGAGCTCATTTGATTGGTCGCTGCAAAGTCCCTTCTTCTTCTGGCTGCTCTCGCTGATTCCTCATGCAGTGTGCCGCTTTTGCCACCATCTCTCGCTGAGGGAAAATGAATCGCTGTCTTGTTCATTATGACACCTGCTGAATTAAGGAAGGTAAAGATGTGATGAAAAGTTGATAACATTGCACTCGCCAGTCATCATCATGCCAAATGCAAATTGTACACACTGCCAGCGCCAGGAAGCAGCGACGCTGAACATCCACTTTTAGGGGTAGGTTAGACTTGTTTTCCACGATATTAATATTGTTAAATACGATTAAAGATAGGCTCCAGCACCCCCCGCAACCCCGAACGGGACAAGCGGTAGGAAATGGATGGATGGATGGGCGATTAAATTGTGATTGCCAACTGCATGCTCTAGTCTATGCTATCGCTATGTGGCCCTTTGTTGTGAAAATGCAGGTTTTTCTTCAGAAGCTGTAATGCTGTTTTCCTTCAGAAACTATTAGGAACCCTGATGATTCAAGTGTGTTCGACAGGCAGTTAATATGTGTTGCTAGACGGTGCTTAAACAATATAGGTAATCTAACGTTAGACATTCACTAAGATTTCTTCCTTTTTTTCTATCTTCTTCCAGAAACTGCTACCTGAGGGCTACGACCACTTGGCATGCACCTATGAGGAGAGTGGAGAGGGTAAATTTAGGGCCCACATTTAATTAAGAATTACCTTCAAAGATGAGGTACACAAATGGTTGAAAGACTTTGAAACATCCTCCCAGCTAATTGGAGGAAGCTTAGAACTTATCCAAACAATGGATGTGAAAACATCATTATGGTGTGTGTATGTGTGTTCTTGTATTTCTACCCTTCTTGAGACACCAACAAGGAAAAGTACCTTCCATATGAGGACCGGTGAAAAAGTTAGGACCCAAATAATGGTCCCAATATGGAAAACCATTGCATCTAATAGATATTGTCTCATTTGCACCCCTGGTGGTGAAATCTATCAAAATTAGGGTGGTCCCAAAAAGGAGGTTTTTTTTCAAATTGACTGTGTGTCGGTTTTAAAAGTGCTCCCCCTTTGGCCAACATATGTAATAACAAGTGTGTGTAAGAAATTGAAATGTGCCCTCTTTGGCCAATTAATTAAAAAAACAAAATAAATATGTATAAATAGACATACTGTATTAACTTGAAGTAAATAATGAAGATTAAAAACCAATTACAAACAAAAAATTCAAAGCAAAAAAAAAAAGACTAAAAGCTTACGTTTTTTTATATTTGCCTAGTATGTATACATTATTAATGTTGTAAATACAAATCTTTATATATCTGGAAAGGCTGGTCCTAAAGAGGTAAGCATTTGTCGGAGGTATTAAGAATGTAACAAATACAAGAATGTGTGTGTGTGTGTGTGTGTGTGTGTGTGTGTGTGTGTGTGTGTGTGTGTGTGCGTGCGTGTGTGTTCATTATAGCGTGGCTTATAACCTCAGCACGCATTTCCTCCTAATGTCACAATTGAGACCGCATATAATTATAATGTATAGATTGGGGGCATAGCTACGTTTGGCCGCCATTCTGCAGTTTTTGTTGTAGAGCTCATCTTGCAGATCTCTGTGAGAAAAACTACGGATTTCGGCCATTTTACAAGTTTTTGCAAATTATGCACGTAATCTTTTAATAAAAGTAGAGTTGTGTTTCCTTCAGCAACCAAAGGTGGCGTACTCAAGGCAAAAGCGAGAGACTTTGCAGCGACCAATCAAATGAGCTCCGGGGAGCACAGGGTGTGGCCATCCCTGCTCTGCGCTAGGGTTTCTAAACTCGCCTACCGGCCACCACACCGCGATATAAACGGGCGAAAATTTGAGGTCCAGAGCACGATCGCGTTTTACAGAATATTGCATTGTATTTGTATATCGAACTTAGAGTGTATTTTACATTATATCAGAATTTAAACATTTAAACTTTTGTACTCGAATTGAACAGCCGCTGAAGTCGTCCCTCGCTTCTATCCCGTTTCAAATCTTGTAGCTTTAATACGTCACAGTTTTATTTATTTTCTTAAGCATATTCTGCATGTTTTTGTACTAAATGAAGTACGAAATCAACTTATATGGGTATTATTTGTGTCCTTTTCCTATTTTGTTTTAATCATGTTTTGGTGATGTTGTAAAAATATGAATTTAGCTTCTTCTTACACTGCTAACAACAAACGGTGGCTAATCTTGTGCTACTCTGTCGTCACCCCGACTTAAACAAGTTGAAAAACTTATTCGGGTGTTACCATTTAGTGGTCAATTGTACGGAATATGTACTTCACTGTGCAACCTACTAATAAAAGTCTCAATCAATCAATCAATCAAACCCTGACAATCCATCCATTTTCTACCGCTTGTCCGTTTAGGGGTCAAGTCGCCACCTCATCGCAGGGCCAACATTCAACATTCATAGACAACATTCACACTCTAGGGATAATTTAGTGTTGCCAATCAACATATCCCCAGGTGCATGTCTTTGGAGGTGGGAGGAAGCCGGAGTACAGAAAGGTCCTGAGCTTCGGGATCGAACCCTCGTATTGTGAGGCACACACACTAACCCCTGTTTCACCGTGCTACCCTGACAATCTCAAGTCAAATTTGGCACACCAATTTTTTGATGGATTTCATCTTTAACTCCTGCCTAGAATAGATACGGTAGTACAATTTTGCATTGCATTATTTTTCTTCTCAGACATTATTTTGATGTTGTGTATTTGTGATCCACAATGTTTATTTTTAGAAATATTTATCTCATTTTCAATGTATATGGGATAGGATATGGCACCTTATAGAGTGTTTACAATAAAAACATGAAGTTTTTATTGTTTTAGAATATCTATAAATCCATCCATTTTTTACTGCTTGTCCCTCTCTGGAGCCTATTCCAGCTGCATTCGGGCGGTAGGCAGGATAAATCCTGGACAAGTGGCCACCCCATCACAGGGCCAACACAGATAGACAGACAACATTCACACTCACATTCACACACTAGGGACAATTTAGAGTTTCCAATCAGCCTATCCCCAGGTGCATGTCTTTGGAGGTGGGAGGAAGCATGAGGGAACCCACGCAATCACGGGGAGAACATGCAAACTCCACACAAAAAGACCCTGAGCTCAGGGATCGAACCCAGGACCTTCTTATTGTGAGGCACACGCACTAACCACTAACCCTTGTTCCACCGTGCTGCCTTTGTTTCAGAATAATTCCCACCAACCGTGTATATGTTCCAGATCTCATACCCTCTACCTGTGATTATTTCCTTGATAGAAACAAGCTACTTCTAAAAATATATATTTATATGAACAAGCCAGTCTTTTGAACGGCTCTTTGAAAGGTTCCTCAAGATCTGTTTCCCTTCGAAGAGCCATAAATCACTTCTCTACATCAAAGCTAATGGCTGTAGCTACTTCTGACAAACTTTGTTAAGGACAACTTATGCTTGTGGTTTCAGCACTCAAAGCGCCAATCTAACTTAAAGGAATAACCTAGGATGTGACGAAGATTTCCATGTCGTATCCTCTGGGCTACCGATAAATTCAGTAATCTACAATAGATATAATTCAAGGCTACTATATTGGATGAAACGCGTGTTAAGGTGACTATATGGCTGTTTTTTCATGTTTAGAGTGCTGTAATAATCAAAAACGTTTTCGATATATTATAATAATCCCACTGCATGGAAATCCATTCATAGCGGTCATGTACGGTCCCAATTAAACAATAAACGAGAGACGACTGTTTTGAGCCTGGACGTGTAATCTTTAATCTGACTTTTTTCTCTGAACTGCCTACAAGATGGCGGCGCTTCACGGCAGCAGCCTCTTGCGAGCGCTCTTGGAAGTGTAGACCGATTTGGCAAAAATACTCGTCAATTCAGTCAATTTCATGACTGGCTCACAGCGTGTTCACTCCGTAATCACTTACGACCGACTTACGATTCTGGATGTGGAGAGATCGGGCCATTTTGGGCTGAAAGATGCGTGTACGGTGGACCTACTCGCTAGCTTGGGAATTCTTTGCGAGCTACATCCAGCAGTGGCCTTTGAAGCAGCGGCGTCCACTACCAGCGGAGACCGTCAACGAAAGAGACGTAAGCGGTGCGCTCGGAAGCAGAAGCGGGGATTGTTAGCGGGGCTAACGAAAAAGCTAAATGCTAATCCACAAATAAGCGCTAATAAGGAGTCTGTTAAGATAGAACTAGCCAGTGCCAGGCTGGATAATCCCTGCACACATAGCAATTCTCTTAGAATAATATATAACTCACATAATGTTTTTTCTGCGTCAGAGGTGTACATGCATTTTACTGAGGTGGCAAACAATCTAAAAATTCCTGTCATATCAATTCCTAGATATGGTCGAAATTATTTAAAGTGCACTACGCATAATAAACGTAACATTATTAATATTGCTACTACGGATACTTTCAACAAAAACTCCCCAAAACAGCCCACTACCTATAATATGGGCTTTTTAAACATAAGGTCATTGTCTTCCAAAACGTTATTAGTTAATGAAGTCATTAGAGACAACAATCTTGATGTCGTTGGTCTAGCCGAGACCTGGCTCAAACCAGACGAATTTTTTGCGCTGGGTGAGGCGTCTCCTCCTGGCTATACGGGAACGCATATTGCCCGTCCCATTAAAAGGGGTGGGGGTGTTGCACTAATATACAACAAAAACTTTAGCCTTACCTCGGACCTAAATAATAAATATAACTCGTTTGAGGTGCTTACTGTGAGGTTTGTCACACCGCTGCCTCTGCACCTGGTCTGCACCTGGTTGTCATCTACCGCCCCCCAGGGCCCTATTCGGACATTATCAATGAATTTTCAGAGTTCGTTGCTGATCTAGTGACACACGCCGACAATATAATCATAATGGGAGACTTTAACATCCATATGAATACCCCATCGGACCCTCCATACGTGGCGCTCCAGACTATAATTGATAGCTGTGGTCTTACACAAATAATAAATGAACCCACGCATCGCAACGGTAATACGATAGATCTAGTGCTTGTCAGGGGTGTCACCACCTCCAAAGTTACGATACTCCCGTACACTAAATTAATGTCCGATCATTACCTTATAAAATTCGAAGTTCTGACTCATTGTCAACAAACTAATAATAATAATAATAACTACTATAGCAGCCGCAACATTAATGCTGCCACAACGACGACTCTTACTGACCTACTGCCTTCGGTAATGGCACCATTCCCAAATTATGTGGGCTCTACTGATAACCTCACTAACAACTTTAACAACGCCCTGCGCGACACCATTGATAGTGTAGCACCGCTAAAGTTAAAAAGGGCCCCTAAAAGGCGTACCCCATGGTTTACAAAAGAAACTAAAGCCCATAAATTATCATGTAGAAAGCTGGAACGCAAATGGCGTGCGACTAAACTTGAGGTTTTCCATCAAGCATGGAGTGATAGTTTAATAACTTATAAACGCATGCTCACCTCAGCTAAAGCTAAATATTACTCAAATCTCATCCACCTCAACAAAAATTATCCTAAATTTGTGTTTAGTACAGTAGCATCGCTAACCCAACAAGGGACTCCTCCCAGTAGCTCCACCCACTCAGCAGATGACTTTATGAATTTCTTTAATAAGAAAATTGAAGTCATTAGAAAAGAGATTAAAGACAATGCATCCCAGCTACAACTGGGTTCTATTAACACAAATACGACTGTATAAACGACGGATACCGCCCTCCAAAATAGTCTCTCTCTCCTTGATGAAATAACATTGGAGGAATTGTTAAAATGTGTAAATGGGACAAAACAAACAACATGTTTACTTGACCCAATTCCTGGGAAACTTATCAAGGAGCTTTTTGTTTTATTAGGTCCATCAGTGTTAAATATTATAAACTTATCACTTTCCTCTGGCACTGTTCCCCTAGCATTCAAAAAAGCGGTTATTCATCCTCTACTCAAAAGACCTAACCTCGATCCTGAGCTCATGGTGAACTACCGGCCGGTGTCCCACCTTCCGTTTATCTCGAAAATCCTCGAAAAAATTATCGCACAGCAGCTAAATGAACACTTAGCGTCTAACAATCTCTGTGAACCTTTTCAATCCGGTTTCAGGGCAAATCACTCTACGGAGACAGCCCTCGCAAAAATGACTAATGATCTATTGCTAACGATGGATTCTGATGAGTCATCTATGTTGCTGCTTCTTGATCTTAGCGCCGCTTTCGATACTGTTGATCATAATATTTTATTAGAGCGTATCAAAACGTGTATTGGGATGTCAGACTTAGCCTTGTCTTAGTTTAACTCTTATCTTACTGACAGGATGCAGTGCGTCTCCCATAACAATGTGACCTCGGACTATGTCAAGGTAATGTGCGGAGTTCCCCAGGGTTCGGTTCTTGGCCCTGCACTCTTTAGTATTTACATGCTGCCGCTGGGTGACATCATACGCAAGTACGGTGTTAGCTTTCACTGTTATGCTGATGACACTCAACTCTACATGCCCCTAAAGCTGACCAACACGCCGGATTGTAGTCAGCTGGAGGCGTGTCTTAATGAAATTAAACAATGGATGTCCGCTAACTTTTTGCAACTCAACGCTAAGAAAACGGAAATGCTGATTATCGGTCCTGCTCAACACCGACATCTATTTAATAATACCACCTTAACATTTGACAACCAAACAATTAAACAAGGCGACTCGGTAAAGAATCTGGGCATTATCTTCGACCCAACTCTCTCGTTTGAGTCACACATTAAGAGTGTTACTAAAACGGCCTTCTTTCATCTCCGTAATATCGCTAAAATTCGTTCCATTTTGTCCACAAACGATGCTGAGATCATTATCCATGCGTTCGTTACATCTCGTCTCGATTACTGTAACGTTTTATTTTCGGGCCTCCCTATGTCTAGCATTAAAAGATTACAGATGGTACAAAATGCGGCTGCTAGACTTTTGACAAAAACAAGAAAGTTTGATCATATTACGCCTATACTGGCTCACTTGCACTGGCTTCCTGTGCACTTAAGATGCGACTTTAAGGTTTTACTACTTACGTATAAAATACTACACGGTCAAGCTCCTGCCTATCTTGCCGATTGTATTGTACCATATGTCCCTGCAAGAAATCTGCGTTCAAAGAACTCCGGCTTATTAGTGATTCCCAGAGCCCAAAAAAAGTCTGCGGGCTATAGAGCGTTTTCTATTCGGGCTCCAATACTATGGAATGCCCTCCCGGTAAAAGTTAGAGATGCTACCTCAGTGGAAGCATTTAAGTCTCATCTTAAAACTCATTTGTATACTCTAGCCTTTAAATAGACTCCCTTTTTAGACCAGTTGATCTGCCGTTTCTTTTCTTTTCTTTTCTTTTCTACTCTGCTCCGGGGTGGACCGCTAGCCTGTTCATCGGATGGGGACATCTCTACGCTGTTGACCCGTCTCCGCTCGGGATGGTTCCTGCTGGCCCCACCATGGACTGGACTTTCGCTGATGTGTTGGACTTTCACAATATTATGTCAGACCCACTCGACATCCATTGCTTTCGGTCTCCCCTAGAGGGGGGGGTGGGGGGGGGGGGGGGGGTTACCCACATATGCGGTCCTCTCCAAGGTTTCTCATAGTCATTCACATTAACGTCCCACTGGGGTGAGTTTTCCTTGTCCGTATGTGGGCTCTGTACCGATGATGTCGTTGTGGCTTGTACAGCCCTTTGAGACACTTGTGATTTAGGGCTATATAAATAAACATTGATTGATTGATTGATTGATATTTCCGTCTCAGCTTGTAACATAGGACAGCAAATAAAACAACAGGTTTCCATGATGACCTCAAGTTAAATGGTTAATGTAGCCACCTGATCTCGACGTACGTACTTTGCAAAAATCAGATTCAGCAAAAGTATCCCTTTTATTATGAATCATCTGTCGCCCAAATATCACCCATTTTCAATATCGTCAGCCCTTGAATGTGATGTGGTTGCAATAAATGTTAATTTCCCCCGAATTGTATTAAAGGCCTACTGAAAGCCACTACTACCGACCACGCAGTCTGATAGTTTATATATCAATGATGAAATCTTAACATTGCAACACATGCCAATACGGCCGGGTTAACTTATAAAGTGCAATTTTAAATTTCCCGCTAAACTTCCGGTTGAAAAACTCCTTTGGATATGACGTATGCGCGTGACGTAGCCAGTAGAACAGAGGTATGGCTCCCCCATTGAGGCCATTACAAAAAGCTCTGTTTTCATTGCATAATTCCACAGTATTCTGAACATCTGTGTTGGTGAATCTTTTGCAATTGGTTTAATGAACAATGGAGATTGCAAAGAAGAAAGTTGTAGGTAGGATCGGTGTATTAGTGGCTGGCTGTAGCAACACAACAAGAGGACTTACTTGGATGGCAGACGTGCTAGCCGATGCTAGCCACCAACCGATGCTAGCCACCAACCGCATCTGTGATCGGGTGAAGTCCTTCGTCGCGCCGTCGATCGCTGGAACGCAGGTGAGCACGGGTGTTGATGAGCAGATGAGGGCTGGCTGGCGTAGGTGGAGCGCTAATGTTTTTATCATAGCTCTGTGAGGTCCGGTTGCTAAGTTGCTAAATTAGCTTCAGCGTCGTTAGCAACAGCATTGTTAAGCTTTGCCAGGCTGAGAATTATTAACTGTGTAGTTACATGTACATGGTTTAATAGTATTGTTGATCTTCTGTCTATCCTTCCAGTCAGGGATTTATTTATTTATTTTGTTTCTATCTGCATTTGAGCCAGATGCTATCACGTTAGCTCAGTAGCTAAAGAGCTTCGACGATGTATTGTCGTGGAGATAAAAGTCACTGTGAATGTCCATTTCGTGTTCTCGACTCTCATTTTCAAGAGGATATAGTATCCGAGGTGGTTTAAAATACAAATCCGTGATCCACAATAGAAAAAGGAGAGAGTGTGGAATCCAATGAGCCAGCTTGTACCTAAGTTACGGTCAGAGCGAAAAAAGATATGTCTTTCACTGCATTCTAGTCCGTCACTCTAACGTTCCTCATCCACAAATCTTTCATCCTCGCTCAAATTAATGGGGTAATCGTCGCTTTCTCGGTCCGAATCGCTCTAGCTGCGTTGAAAACAATAGTAAAATATGAGGAGGTGAACAACTGACTACGTCACGCTACTTCCGGTAGGGGCAAGGCTTTTTTTTTATCAGAGACCAAAAGTTGCGAACTTTATCGTCGTTGTTCTATACTAAATACTTTCAGCAAAAATATGGCAATATCGCAAAATTATCAAGTATGACACATAGAATCGATCTGCTATCCCCGTTTAAATAAAAAAAATCATTTTAGTAGGCCTTTAAGTTCACTAGTATTTTGCAATATTGAATTACTTTGAGACTTAAGCCCTTAATGAGAGTCAAAATGACATTTTAAAATTAAAGCCTACATTTGTCAATGACTTGCTTTAATACATTATGTCCAATGGTGTCTTTAATGATCTGGGCATTTGTTGCCTTTTATAGGCAAACATAATTGCGTTCTCAGTTCCTTCTGTCCTTTCTTAGCACACTGAATGAGACTTTTGGAGCTGCACAAGTACTTCTTATTTAACTCGTTACGTCTCCGCCACTTTCTTTCTCGGTTTCCTGATCCACCTTCAAATGCACCATCCCCCCCGTTCACTACTCTTAACTCTACTCATGCCTGGAGAGGTTTGCACTTGCATGCCAAGAGGGCCTCTTAAACCCACCGCACCACCAACCCCAGCATACACACATACACAGTCTTGTTTTTGAGTTCTCATTGAGCTATGACAGAAGTTACTTGACAGGTGACACAGTCACATGACGTTATCGGGTCTGGCTCAAAGATTTAGCCTTTTGAGTGATGACAGACTGTCACTTGCATTGTTTATCTAAGCTACAGGATGTCAGAGAGGAAGATGAGCCAGAGGGATAGTTCCTTTTGTGGCTTTTTCACCTCATAAAAAATCAAGAATGAAAGTCTTAAGCAGGAATGGGCAATTATTTTCCCCAAATGGCCACATGAGAAACAGAAAATATCGGGACTGACATGTTTGACTAAATCAGTTATATCTCTTCATAAAAACCTTCAAATAAATTGTTCTGCCACAATGTGAGTGGTAAAAGTAAATGCTGTGATTATGCAATGTAAAATATGCTTAGCAGAAACAAAATTAAACAACATTTCTCAAAAAAAAAAGGGCAGAAATATACCCTGCCTGAAATTAATCCCTACATAAATACAGTACCAGGAATAATCTGAGTATGGGATTCTCAGAGCAAGGCACTGCTCCAAACCTGTTTGTGTGGTGTGAAGGGCAGCACTGGCATTTTTTTTTAAAACCTCAAAACCAAGCCTGGTTTATGCTTCTGCGTCAATGCTTGCGTATGCTCCATTCTGTGTGCACCTCAAAAAAATTTTAATACCTTGTAGGAATAGTTATTAAATCAATTAATAAAAAACTAATAAAAATAAAGTCAAAAACTTTGCCAGCATTGATAAATTGCCATGTCCGTGGGTTGTTTTTTTTGCCGTTAGCCTTCAAAAAGGCTGCAAGAAGGTTTACTTGAGCTCTCAACGCCTGTGCATGTGTATTTAACAGTATAACATGAATTAAATTAATATAAATGAATTATATAATTAAATGAATGGCATGAACCCTCTTGTCAGCCATCCACGATCTTTGTTTCAGTGGGAGGAGGCGAAACTGCTATTTTACAAGCACAGGATCCATGGACGGAGCCTGTGAAAATTGAAAAAAATGGGCATAATAATATAATCAAATCAGGGTATTAGTACCGGTAGGTAATAATGATATTGTTTGTGTGTTATTGATTGTTAAAAAATTGTGTCATGAAGCGATTAAGGCAAAATGGAGTTTACTGCTTGGGTGCAGCCAGCAGAGGTGCTCTTAATTATGTGAAATGGTGCTATTTAAAGAATAGTACATAATTAATTACAATAAGTTCATTATCATCCACCCAAACCTTTCCACAACTCCTGTAAATGTAAAAAAATAATCTGTGACAGCTAGTGTCGTGAATGCATAGGTGCATTGCCAGTGAGAAAGAGCAAAATATGGCAGCATATTAATGATATAAGCAATCAATGACATAACTGGTGAATGTCCTTGAACTGTTTCACTCCAAACATGTGTGCATAGTGTGTTTATGAAGACATGAAAAAGTTGAAGAAAATGCGATCAAACAGTGTGCGTGCTTTAATTACTTCCGTGTCAGACATAATAAAGGGAACTGAGGAAAATATCGCTACTAACAAGTCTCTCTTGGTTTTTACAGAGAGTCAGTGTCCATAAGAATTCAAATAACTTTATTGTCATACCAAAACACATGAGACACATGAGCTGGCTCAACATTTACCACCCAACATCCCAAATTTAGCCCAATGAGTACCACAAGAACAATAGTAAGTGAATTATACTTTAAATCAAATAGGATATAAATAGAGTATAGGTTATACACAGCATAAATTATTAGGAATATATTATAAATAGAATAGAATAGAAAAATAGAATACATTGTGATCCTGTAGTACTTTTGATGAGACATTTAGATTTTAACATTAAAACAATTATATTTAACATTCAGATTTATATTTACCATTTATATTTATCATTTAATATTAGTTTAACATTTATAATGTAAGTTTAAGTTTAATTAAGATTTAGATTTAACATGTAGACCTTACATTTAACATTAAGATTTAAGATTAAATTAACATTTGTATTTTACCTTTAGATTTAATTTTGACCTCAAATGTGAAGAAAATGAGCTAAAATAGGTTAAATGTGAGAAAGTGAGCTAAATACTCAAAATGAGTCAGCTAGAAAAGTGTGTTTGATTTTTGTCATTGAGCACCCCACTGTGTACTGCTTATTATGTATGTTAGTGGCATGAAAGCAGAAATTCAGGCCATCTGTTCTCTTGTTTGTTAGTTTTTCTTATAATTGTTTAAAGAAATTGAGTCGAAATAGCCATCACTATGCAACACACAAGACGCTGGCCGTGATGGTATTTGTCCCGAATGTTTAGATGTTGAAAAGGACAAGCTTTTATCTGAGTACAAACCATTGTGGACGTGATGTTTCAAAAGCAACCATACTAGCGATGTGAAACATGACATCCTTTGGTAAATATTCATTCTGATTTGTAATTTACCACAGAAATGTGCAGATGTTTGTTCATATACACATTTTGACCAAATTTATTTGGGACGTAACCTCTTCACTTCTTATTTCAGAAGAGCCGAGTGGGAAGAGGTCAAAAGTCGTCCATCTGAGACTTTTCCATATTTAATCTCGAACATAATGTGTGCAAAAGACAGACTTTTTTTCTCCTTCGAGAAGAACGGCTTGAATTCACTTTGAGTAAATATTGTTTTCTCTTTGTCTTGTTCAGTTTTCACCGTTCATATTTGCACCACCTGAAAGGATAGGCTAGAACAACACACGTTATTGTTACAATAGTTATTTATTAAAGTTAAAATATCTTTAGCACAGGTTAAAAATTAGACACTTCCGTCGACAATGAGCGCCTTGGGATTGAACATGGTGGAAAATAAACACTCTTTTGAAATCAGACATCTTCACCCCTGGTCCCTCATTGTGATCGTCATAAAATGTCACATCCAAGTTTATAGGGTGGAGACAAATTTGGATTAGATACAATATTAGATTTCAAATAAAAATCTGGACATTTTTCTTGATGTGAATACATTCTGTTGTTTGTCTCCAGCTTAATTTTTTCAATATTGCATTTGAACTGTTGGCCTTTTTCAAAAATAGCAGCACACTTTACAGCTGGTGAAGAGTTACTTCCATAGAGATAACAAAAGGGCCTGCCCAACATTTCCAGTGTTTAAACTTAATTCCTTGACTGTGTGCGCATATGCCATTTCTTATTTCCCACACTGAAATGTTCAGCAAATTATTGTATGGTCCTTTCTTGCATCTGTCGAATCTTATAAAACATAAAAACATGGATGAATTATATAAGCAGAGGACTGTAATTGTCAGACCGATGAATCAGGTATCGGTAAGAAAACATTAACAGCAATTAGATGTCTTCTGCTGTTAATCATTTACAAACCATATGCACTGTAATTGTTGTTGTTTTTTTTGTCTTTTTCCTTCCATGCTATATGAGAATTTGGGATTACAAAAGTACCTGAACAAATTGCTTTTACAATAGCATGCATAGGTGTTTGGTATTTACATCCTATTTACAGACGTTGGCTAAAAGCGGTCTCTACAGTTTGTTTTCATTAGTTGTTCTTGGGTCGGTGATCCCACAGCAGTCTCATACTGGTCTGTTGAGTACAGTACATGCACATACAGTAAAATAGAATGCTTTCATGACTAAGAAAACCCCATTTATACAAAGGAATAGCTTAATACTACAAGCTACGTGTTTGACTACTTTGCATAACACAGACCAGATTTTTTTATTTATTATTTGTCTCTATTACGTGCCAGTTTCTCTGTGCGGAGTACTTGGAAAAGTTAATTTATGATGTTAACTGTGCCGTGAATGGAAAATCAAATAGGAAAGCGCATGCACAGCACCAGCGAAGGACATTAAGCTGAGACTGTATCTTTCTCCCTCTGTCTGTCCAGCAAAAACAGTACAGCCTCATCATGAGTAAGAAGACACCATCCATCACTGCAGACAAACTGAGAGGGTTTCTCAATGGCTGTTAGAAGGTATACCACTTCTGACACCACTGTCGTATTTGTGCATCTGTGGGAAAAATGCAAGTAATAAAAGGCAGCCATTGGGAAAAGGGTCTTTACAAAATCAGTGAAACATAATGGTCATTTAAACAACAATAACAGGAAAATATAGTACAGTGTTATATGTATATGTACATTGGATGACTTAGCATATCTTAGTAAGAAAAGGAAGACTTGTTTACGATTCATGGCTAGGTAACCTCCTCATGGGGTATTGCAAAAAGATATTGCTCGGTAAATAAGAAAAAACATCAGCGTCATATCCTCAGTTCTCCCCACAAGTACAGGTCCATTGTCCACCTCCAGCTCATTTACACCCAGCCTCTCATATAGGCAATCAGCTGCTCTGTGTCCTCACTGGGGGTCCATAAACACTCGATTTCACATAACCGCCTTTGATAAAGGAGGCAAGCGGCTCCAGTAGCATGTTAATGGGCTTTCCCATGAAGCTTATCTCCGACGGGGGGTCATGGAGGCCAAGTGGCAAGGGGCTGATCGCCATTGCAATAAGACCCTAGAAGCTGTTAGCGCTGCTTACGACCCCTCGGACGCAGCCGGCCCAGGGCCTACTTTTTTGACTAATCAAAGTCTTCATTCAGGCCCATGTGGGAAATAATACACACCTTTACAACAGTACAATTGAAATGAGGGCCATGCTCAAATTAACCTCTCCTAACTGAGACGTGGGCTCTCCTTGATGTGATATGAGGAGCCATAACTCTTTAATTGTCGATCAGCAGCAGTTTTACAGCATATACAAACTTAGGAGCTGACCCACGGTATTGAGATATTGAGAAAGTGTTTGGAAGTTTAACTCTTTGGGGACATTCCATTTGAATTATCTTCAAAGCCAAACAGTAAAAATCCCTTAGTTTTACTTATTTTGCTCTAATTTCTAAATAAACATGTATCATCAAACATGTAATGTTTTTTACTTTAAAAGTATTTTGATCAGATAAAGTCACAAGTTTAAGTTAATAAAATAACTATTGCTAAGCAAATGTATACTAGTTGAAAACTGTGACATCATTTAATCAAAAGGCCTTCTTGAACTTAGACTTCGACTAAAGGATGGCGAATGAATGTTGTCTCTTCTGACTATGAATACTGACTGTAAATGGAGTTGGATGTTGGATGTGTTAAACAATGCTAAAGCATCAAATCATAAGGCTTACAATCAGTTTTGGATGCCTCTCTTTGCGGGGTTTAGCATCTGGCTATGTCGTGAAGTCATCGCGAAGTGGACGTACTCATTTGGACATCATGTCAAGTTCTCAGCCAGAGCAGGAGGAGCCAAAATAGGATAAAAAAAGGCAGGACATTTTTTTTTTTTCATATTACCTTGGCATGTGCATAATAACACCAACATTTAGTACTATAAATGCTGCTAAAAGCAACGTTATTAATCGATTGACGAGTGCGCAGGTGTACTTAATGCTGTGAATCTATATAACATTTATTATTTTCGAAAATGTCTGGAAAAAAATAATAGCGGCGATGACTGCGAGATGTATATTTAAACTTTGGACATTTTCAAAAGATAAATTATGATACTTTGACTGGGTGGGGCGTGGTTTCATTTGCAATCTGAGAAGGCCTCCAGAATCAAACACCTTGCAGACGGACTAAAATTGACTGTGGAACAAAATTTAAGCATCATTTACACCAAAGGATGAGGTGGTTTTTCAGACGTTTCGATATTGAAGTGTGTCGCAAAAGCAAGAATGAAACATTTTTTTCCACACCTGAACACCGGACATGACATGTCCGTGAGTTCCTTGTTCACAATTCTCTCCCACAAATCCCTTAGTCGTGGCCGCTGCCAAACATAAGGACGTTGCCTTTGAGCGATCACACGCTGCCTTTGTCTTCACAGCTCCAAAACCATGGAATCGCAAAGCGTCCATTTTCCTATAAGTGTAGTCTCGCTGGATGAGATTTTATCAGAATTACAGCTCATGACGCAACACGCCCTTTAATGGAAACACCTACAAGTCCCAAATGTACTCTGTTGAAATTTTAAAAATATGACTTTTATTTTGCGAGAACCTGCATTGGAAACATAGCTGTTGTTGATGTTTGTGCATTGTGTGTAACGTTACAGTGGCCAAAAATATTAAATATGCTTGTTAAAAAAAAACCTTTGCATTGTTTTTAATGAATACTACTGTATTTTAATATTGGTCATTAAGGTGGTACTTGGAGAGCCGAGTGTTTTCTGAAGTAGTACTTGGTGAAAACATTTTGAGAACCACTGATCTGGACCACAAGGATGGGTTTAACTATGGATTAAAATCATGATATGTCCCCTTTTAAATTAAAAATAAAAAATATTACATGTTTGATATTTTTGTTAGGGGCTGAAGTTGATTGAGAGTTTTGAGCGAAAAAACAAACAAAAAAAATACAAATATAAGTCCAAAATGCTTATACAGTTTGTCCTATTTAGCTTTGGGGTATTGTTGAATAACTAGCAGTGTATCGTACACCTGTGAAATTATTGGACATTGACATTTTTATATTTAACATTAAAAGAGCCCTTTTAGGAAAAATTATGTATAATGGAGTAAGACAACGAAAATTATGGCCAAAATATAGTAAAAAATTACTGAATGAACAAAATAGTCAGCCTTTGTCCACCAGGGTTAACTAAAAAGGAACAAACACAAAGGTTTTGGATCTGCTAATTTAATCTGAACATTGTTTATTCAGGGGAATGCGTTGGGTAGTTGTTTGCATGATTTTGCTTACTAGCATTGATGAAAATATATCCCCTGGTTGCAAGAACAAAGCCAAGTAAAATGTGTTCTTATCACATATATGTGCGCGTATGGTTATATTTCTTTAACGTTATTAACGCCATAATGCTTTTTGTCAGGTCCATTTAACGGTATGGTAATTAAGCAGGCTGGAGTTGTACACTTTTGAGGGGAACACTTTGATAGCATATGGTTATCGCTTGCTGGCTTACACTTTCTGCTCTATGGGAGAGGATGAAGGGGATATATGCATAACTCTGTGGACGCTCCTAACTTTTCACTCCTCTTAAACTGAAGGATTACGCCTTGTTCACAGCAGGGAGAATAGCATGTATCCTAGCATATCCTCTTAAGCCACTTGAGTTAACATTGTGAAGCCTGATGTCCAGCCAGCAGTTCTAACATCCTTTGCTACTTCCACCTAAAGAGGAGAAAGCGATCCTTGCAGGGTCCAAATACGCTTGTGTCCGCCACCAGAAAGTCCATTTGATGTATTTTGTTTTTTAAATTCAGAACATTAGTGTCACCAATTGTGCATGCAAATAGGGCAGTAAATCAAGCTGTCAGAAAGCTGACTGTACAGCTAAATGTAGCATGTGGAATGCCACCTGTCTACACCTGCTGGCTATTTTTTTATCCATTTATTTATTTTAAAAGTTGCGTTGTCCATATTCATAAACCCCTTTCTTTCCTGCTTTGACCAAAGTCCATATGTTTGCGCTTTAATTCTACATGACTCTCTTTCGTAGGGAATGACAAATAGAAGTTTAAAGTGTCTGTTTTCCCCCATTACCTAATCAGATGCCGAAGATTTGTTGTACAGCATTTATCAATGGTATTACTCTCATGTCTGCTTAGAGCTTTTTGGTTAATCCGATTTTCTATATTCCTTCTTAAATCTTCTTGGGCGATCTCCTCTCTCAGCAAGGGGGCTTGATGCCTAACTGCTCACACAAAGCACATGCTTATGTGCAGTTGTTCAGAATAAAGAGGGAGGATGGGCTTTAAAGGCTCTAGAATTCCTTGCCGTCATTAGTTGTATAGCGTAAGGTCTGTTTCCAAGTGACTAGACCAAGCCTTTGCTACTGTCCCTGTGTCTATTTCCAAAACCTAAACGAAGTGACCACTTTTAAGAGTTGTCCATTGAGTTTGTGCATTTCAATGCCTGCATGTGTGTGATTTGTGTCTATGCCGGGGGCGAAGGATTAGAGCAGAGCATTTGCCATGGGTTTTTACACTGTAATCCTTTCACCTTTGACCCCACCCCCTCCACTCCAAACATGTCTGGCTTGAGGTCAATAATAAACGTGACACCCCACCAGGCATGTGATGCCAAGCACTTTTCAGTTACGCTGCAATTTCTAGCAGCCTCACCACCTAAAATAAGTTTGGCTGAACACTTTTTTACTCCCAATTTGACACTAATTTGGTGTCCAATCAGATGGACGTGCGCTTCTTAGTTAGGATCACTGTCAAGAAGGTAATCAAATAAAGGCCTACAAGTTAATCAGCTGAAAGTGCACTGCGGTCTATCCCCTTACTGACACTTATGTGCTGCACAACACATTTACAAGGAAAGGAATGAGGCATAGGAGATGTATTGTCCGTATACAATATATGATAACTGCATTCAAACAGTCGAGCTGCTCCCCACCCTCCCTTCCACATATTCATCATGTTAATATACTGTATTTACAACATGGCCAAGTGGGTAATATACATTTGACCTGTGATTAGAGAAACTGCCAATTGTTTACCCATTGAACAATCCTATTACGTAGACATGTTTACATACTGTCTTGCTCTTTAGATTACTGTGTTTATGTGCGTGTCTGACAGAGGAAAATGAATATTTTGTGTGCATATTCTATATATCCTATTACTGGTAGCAAACAGTCGTCATGTTGGTGTACATGCACGTGAATTAAGGTCCCAAAGGTATGGCAAAGTTAGAGTTCTTTCAAAATATGCAAGTGGATTATCAACAGAAAATCTAAAAAATTACTTTTATGAATTAACTTTTGTGAATGGTAATCTACTTCCAGATCTATGTTGTATCACCGAGGGGACAGAAGATCTAAGTGGCCAAATAGATACACATACAGTATTTGGTGGAGAAGCGTAGCGAATACACAAGAGAGTAGTTACGGGCATACAAGTCATAGTCATTGTTAGGGATGGGAATTGATAAGATTTTTTCCTGTTCCGATTCCACTTTCGATTCTGTGATTTGGTGCCTTAAGGGTTGTCTTATTGATTCTTATTCGGAAAAAAGAACAACAGGTGAATTAGCCTCAATTTTGTTTAGTTTCAAGGTAACTTGACTTTAGAAAGCCTACAGAGAGGTCACATCGTAGCATAGAAGAAAAAAGGTACTTTTTACTTTATACATTTTTAAACAAATGTAGTAATTGATAAATATTCTTCTGTAGAATTTAACAAAATAAATAATGTGGAAATTACACAATTTGACAAAATGTCAAGCGATTCCAAGGAATTGATACACTGGGAACCGGTTCTTGTTCAGAACCGTTTTTTGATTCCCATCCCGAGTCATAGTATAACTATAACACTGGCTCAGCCAAAGACAAGGACACAAGACAGATATGGACAAGGCAAAAAAAAAACAGAGAACTATGTTTGTTAGGTACAGCTAACTGCACCTGCATGGCAGGGGGAGTATTTATACAGTAATGATATCATTTTTTTTTACACTTTTATAACCCATTTTGACTGAGGTTGCGGTATGTTATGTTACAGAGAACATTACTTATCAGTCACTTTATATATTTATCTACATCTAAACCAAGGATCCCAAAGAGACCAACGAGTGAATATATAACCTAATCGACATAAAACGAGCACTGCAAATGCAAGCATGTTATATTATAGCCTCAGTTCAGTTTGTGTCCGTATGTTTGATGTCGTACAACCACTAGTGTTCCCTATAGCTCTGAAAATACAGTGAGTATGTCAGAATTCATACATCTCAATACACACCAACCCTTCAGAGATGATTGTTACCTTTTTGATTTCTATTTACTGTTTTTAATTGGTTTTACCCTTTAAAATCGTTTTTAATCATATTTATTTTTACATTGTTTTTACATTGGTTTTATATTTATTTATTTTTTGTTTTTATTCAGTCATTGGTGGAGCTAAGGATATTTGAATATTGTTTTTAATATTGTTGTGCAGCACTTTGGAAAACATTTTGTTGTTTGAATGTGTTATATAAATAAAGTGGATTGGATTGATTGGATTTGTGAAGTGAATTCTATTCATATAGCGCTTTTTCTCTAGTGACTCAAAGCGCTTTACATAGTGAAACCCAATATCTAAGTTACATTAAAACCAGTGTGGGTGGCACTGGGAGCAGGTGGGTAAAGTGTCTTGCCCAAGGACACAACGGCAGTGACTAGGATGTCGGAAGCGGGGATCGAACCTGGAACCCTCAAGTTGCTGGTACGGCCGCTCTACCAACCGAGCTATACCGCCCCATTTCTGCATTTAGTTTTGAACCTACACCTCCTCTACTGAATCTGTGTGAGTAAATGGCACTAGTGCTTGAATAGTACTTTACTTCCAAGAAATATCGTAAATGCACGCACATGTTTGATGGCAAAGGCTGTAAAAGGCTGTATATCTTGATGGTTTTCTCCCTGTGTATTACATACACTGTTATCCTGGGCCGGGTCATTGCTAGAAAATAGCATGCATCCTGTCAAACTATCAACAGTTGCAACAAAGTGACTGATTGTATGCATGGATTTTTTTTGTTAAATGCATTTTCTCAAATGAAAGACAAAACAGGGAGCAGATGAGTAACATCAGGGCCGAGCATCTGGGTGAGCTGACATTCGTGCTCATTAGCACATAGTAAACGTCAAGTAGGACACGAGGTCATGACAGCCCAGCATGTTCAGGTCAAGTTTTTTTTTTTAAACTCTATGATGTGGTCGTCTAGAAAAAACGGGTTACCATTTAAGGTTAGACAGAGCATAGACTTGACACCCCCTTCACTTTTAAAACTCTTGCTTTCTTCAGCTCCGGTTTTGGACTTCTTCGGCAGTATGTCGACTTATCGAGATGTACAAAACCCTTTGACGTTAGATGAATGGACAGCTTCTGGCAGGATGCCCTTTGCCACTTTGTAACTGCCATTTAATTGGCACGCCCCAGTTCCCCACACTTTTTCTCTTCACCCCCACCCACGCTCACTGTGGCCAGGTTCTGTCCCACATCAAAAGTGTGGTTACGTGTCCCTTCAAAGAGTTTAAGACATATTGGCACCACACTGCTGCCTACTTGGCTGAAGAACATTGTCCAATATAAGAATATGTGTAGTAAAACTACATGAACTACTTTTGGGGAGAACTGGTGAGGCCTATCCTTCTAGAACGCAACATGCAGAGTACAGCATCCCGAGCTATACATAGTTGACATACTGTACATACAGTATTTACAGTGGCATATGTGAGCAATGCTGTGTTTTGGTTGTGAACCTGTGAGCCATGACTGTTTATGTCACTGAGCATCTACCGTAACTGAAATATTATTTTACTTTCCCCCAGCGTAACATCTGTCTGTTGCATCCAACACTTTGGCATGCAGCGGGGGAGAGTGGACTGACTTGACTGACGGGATTGTAGAGAAGTCACCACAAAGTAAGAGGTAGGGGATGTACGGTAGAGGTGAGGTGTTCAGTTCCCTGTTGACCATGTAAAGGTTGCCTGTTGTCCCAGTTGAGGTTGTCCGTGCACTGGTTTGGCATCTTATCTGTCCATTTGATCTTAATGGTCCACTGAAGACAGAGGTTGCGGTGTCCTCATATCTACAATCGATGGTGGAGGTGTTCTTTCTCCCAGAGTATTAGGTTGGAATGAGAGCACCTTATGCAACCATGCAAAGCCAAAGTTCCTCCTTCTGGGTTGGCAGCCGTGGCAGCTATAGTAAATAATACATACCGTAGGCTACTGAACGAAAGAAATCATATGAATGGTACCAATATAAAGATTTATATAACTTTTTTTCAAGTTAAGTTCAACCCCCTGATTCACCAACGTTTCCTTTTAGGTATGACTTTTTTTTCACAGCTAGAAATCGTGTGTTGCCTTGTAATAGCTGTAAGCTTGTCTACAAATAGATTTACCTATGCAGTAAGATCTCTACGCAGTATAGAAAACACTTTTCATGTTACTATTAGAAAATACGTTATCATAGAAAGGATGTTTAAAATTACACATATGGAAGTTGAAAGCTATGATACTCTGGAGCTGCAATGATACACATTATGGTGTTTCATGCTGTATTCGTCATCCATCTCTATTTACATATGCTAAAGTAGATATTGGTGTTCAGAGACCAAGCCAGTGATAATTGGAAGCACTTTAGCTTTTTTACAGTCACAATAAGCTGAAGAGAAATGATACTGGAAATGATAATTACATGGTGTCTGAATAGTAGTGGCTTCATGTGGAAAATGGTGGGCCATGAGGACTACCCACAGTCATGAAGGTTTATGGTATGGTGAGAACGACTTGGTATGTGTCCCGCTTTTAGAGTATGGGTTTTATTATGAATTATTTACAGAAGCATGCATCAGTGCAGTTCCTGCTGACGAGAAAGTTGTCCTCTCGATTTCACTGTCTCTCATGTTGAGTCTTTTTTTCCCCCCTTTTTTGTTTTGTAGAAAAAAGCTGAAGTTAAAATATCAGGGAAGGGGACAGAAGTAGCAATTTTGAGGGATTTCAGCAGGTCCTGTCTTTTGTTCCCCGGTGAAGACAATTTTTGAATGTTGTGCTTTGTGGGTGTCTTCACGTGATTGATCAGCCGCTCTGATGTCCTCACTGCTCAGTTGTGGAGTTGTCTGTGCAAAGAAAGAAGAGGAGGAATGGACAGTCTCATTATTTGTGACTCAGACAACCAGACACTCACACATGCATGAACTGTAGTGCTTCCCTGGAACCATCGCGCATAATGTGTAGCATGAGAAAGTGAAGACCACATTAGAAGCTGTATGGTACTTTTGTCTCGGCACGCAGGGTTTATAGTGACACACAGTGAGTCACGGTCACATTATTTAAGGGCTGCATAGAGCTCTGCCAGCATCAAAACAAAGGCAGCGTGACCACCCTCTGAGTGTACATGGCAAGCCCACTTGGCAGAGATTCAGAGTGACACTGGCGTCTGCATGGGGGGGCTGACTCTTCAATCAGCTTCAATTAAGGCCAAAGGTACACAAGCACATTTAGTGCCTGAGTACCGTGTATTGCGTATGTTTTCTAGCGTAGTCACGTTACACATGTTTATTACAAACAAAATACGTCTTTTAATATTTATGTACAACCCACTAATACTTTTCTTTGTGGGTGGGCCAACAGCAACACACTGGATCCACATTCTTTCTACTGAATATCCAAGTGCCTGTCTCAAAAAATGCCCACCCTGCATGCATAATAAATCAGCATAAACAAAGTATTGACATTGCATTGCATTCAAATGAAGTATCTTACACACTTGCAAAATATTTTTTTCTTTGTTGGGTAGTTGTCTCCAGTTGATGTTTTCTTGGGGGTTTGCCACAGCGAGTCACTACCGGTATTTGTTTGGCTCAATCTTTTTTTTTTATCATGAGCCCTTCCTGATGCAACACTTTTATTTAGCCAGATTTGGGACAGTGTCATTCATTAGCCAAAATAGTAATTTTGATAATAACTTGTTTGTTAACATCACACCGTTGTGTTGGAAGCGATAACAGGTATGTTATACATCACACCAGATGCTAGTGTAACGGAGGCCAACTGGCTGTGATCGTCACTCAAGACACCTTAAGAGCTTGCACTGGACTATATGTTGACATCTTAGGCTTTTAACTCGGTGCCTAGCACACTCGTCTCTCATTCAGGAGGACCCAAGTTTGAGTCCCGGACAGAACGGAAATAGGTGAGATACACTGGGGCTGTGACATAGATGAGAGTGACATTTAGGGAGTTGAGCATAAAAAAGGCCAGGCTATGTAATGTGTACATTGTTAACCTAACTCCTTGACCCCTTAAGAGCTTGCGATGGACCCCATGTTGACAGCTTTGGCCTTTAGCTCAGTGTCTAGTGCACTCTTCTCTCATTCAGGAGGACCCAGGTTCGAGTTCCGGGTAAAACGGAAGCTGGGGCTGGACCAAGCGGGGCGAACTGGTGCCATGACTCGGATGAAAGTGAGGTTTAGTGGAGTGCGTGTAACAGAGTCCAGGTTGTGCCATCGGTACATTGTAAACCTCACTCCCTGACTGACACCTTATAAGCTGGATCCCATGTTAACAGCTCAGACTTTTAGCTTGGTGCCTAATGCGCCCATCTCTCATTCAGGAGAACCCAGGTTCCAGTCCTGAGCGGGACAGAAGGAAGGTCTGGACCAGGTGTGTAACACTGCCGGTGATAGTGACTTATATGATCACAGAATGTGGTGTGAGCCGTGGCTGTGTGAAAGCACACAGTTTTGGCAATATCCCTCTTTACTGGGTTCTGTGTAAAAGGCTCAGGTAGACAAATGCTATATTGTCTGTTACAGATTGGATAAGTATGGGATTTCTTTGTGGAAGAGTACCTTATATTCCTGTTTTCTTTGTGGTCATCTAAACACGGTCATGTCCATCTCCCCTCTCCGTCTGAGTATACCACTTAAACCACCAATTGTTACAAGCTCTACATCAATGTATTGTCCACCTTTTGCACAGTAGCGAGCCATGTGAGCCAATAACCTCACCGCAGAGATCACAGCTATTGCCCCGGGGCATGCTACATCCACTCTCAGAGAAACATCAGTTGTCAGGAGTCCGCAGCCCTTCAAGACTCAGTGTGGTCCCAGGGTGTGTGATAATAGAGTATGTGATGGGAATGCAGGGCCATTTGGACCTGCAAAGCCAGGTGTTAGCACTTCAGCTCACCGCCTCATCAATAATTGACAGAGGCAAACCAATCAGAACAATTTGCTCCCAACAGCGAAGTGCTAGAGCAGCCTAACACTGGTGAATCATTAATGAGGCAATTAGCTGAAATGGTTAGACAGTTCGCCCTCACTGGCAACGCTCCTGTGACGCTTCTGCGACGGATCTCCTTGTTCTGAAGCTACAAATGATGGAGTGGTGTTCAGGCCAACACGAGCTGAAGCAAATCAAGAGACACTGGATCGCTTGAAGACTGAATGAACCAAGTCTCCTCAAGACTGGAGCGTTATTTGTGTCGGCAGTGCCAGTTCTCCATCTGTTGACCACAGCTCAGAGCGCCAATAATGGGAACAAACCCAATTGGCTATTACCATGGGAGATTGACCTTTATTGGCTGTTGCTGCTATTGCACAGACCAACAGATGCCATCTCCTGGGTGATTCAAGTGTGGGAGAGCCTTTATGGACATGGATAAAATCGACCTTGGTGACATCACTCAAACATGGGGGGAGGCGGGACAACAACAAGAACAACAATAACAGCAGAGATGTTGCTTGCCTTTGAAGAGCAGAGACCCCAGATTGTTGTTTGAGAGAAAAATCAAAACCCCAAGGGAGCTGCTCACAAAGCCTCATTGACCGGCTATATTGGAACCATTTTATAGTTTATCAATGCGCCTCTGCCTGCTTTCTCAGCCCTGCATCTAGTACAGGCTCAATTAAGCCAGCAACCTTGATCTCAGAAAAAAAAAAGTAAATGCTAAAAGCTGCATAGATGATTCCTAGTCACATGCCCTTGCATGGTCATTTACAAAGTTTATTTTTAGAGACCAATTTAAATTGATTGAACATTTGATTTTTGGGGATTTTTTATTGCACATTTATCTGTTTAAAGCTTTTGCGCTGTAACACAATGTAGGTGATAAAGTTACTGCATATAATCAGTCTAATGCATTATTTTTTCAATACACCTTGGTAGCAGAAGATTCGGAATGATAGTAAGTACTAAAGAGATGGACTGTGTAGCAGGAAGTATGATGGGGTCAGTAATTATACTCCATTGCTGATACTTTGTTGTCCAACCATGTAGGGGACAGGTTCTATATATATACAGTACAGCCCAAAAGTTTGGACACACCATCTCCTTCAATGTGTTTTCTTTATTTTCATGACTATTTACATAGTAGATTGTCACTGAGGGCATCACAACTATGAATGAACACATGTGGAGTTATGTACTTAACACAAAAAGGTGAAATAACTGAAAACATGTTTTATATTCTAGTTTCTTCAAAATAGCCACCCTTTGATCTGATTACCTTTTTGCACACACTTGGCATTCTCTCAATGAGCTTCAAGAAGTAGTCACCTGAAAGGGTTTTCAATTTACAGGTATCAATATTTGTGATACCTTCAAGGACAATCTACAATGTAAATAGTCATGAAAATAAAGAAAATGCATTGAAATTAGAAGGTGTGTCCAAACTTTTGGCCTGTACTGTGTATATATATATGTACACTACCGTTCAAAAGTTTGGGGTGACCCAAACAATTTTGTGGAATAGCCTTCATTTCTAAGAACAAGAATAGACTGTCGAGTTTCAGATGAAAGTTCTCTTTTTCTGGCCATTTTGAGCGTTTAATTGACCCCACAAATGTGACGCTCCAGAAACTCAATCTGCTCAAAGGAAGGTCAGTTTTGTAGCTTCTGTAACGAGCTAAACTGTTTTCAGATATGTGAACATGATTGCACAAGGGTTTTCTAATCATCAATTAGCCTTCTGAGCCAATGAGCAAACACATTGTACCATTAGAACACTGGAGTGATAGTTGCTGGAAATGGGCCTCTACACACCTATGTAGATATTGCACCAAAAACCAGACATTTGCAGCTAGATTAGTCATTTACCACATTAGCAATGTATAGAGTGTATTTCTTTAAAGTTAAGACTAGTTTAAAGTTATCTTCATTGAAAAGTACAGTGCTTTTCCTTCAAAAATAAGGACATTTCAATGTGACCCCAAACTTTTGAACGGTAGTGTATATATTATTTTATTTTATTTTAACATGTCCTGTCCAGCCACTCAAGCAAATCATATTGTGGATGCAGATGTCCACAGAATTGCTCTACAAAAATAAAAATCTAGTATACTTCTCTTGTTGGCTTATTTGTATTTGACTTTATTAAATGGATGTATTTAATATTGGTGCAGCCGGACCAGAGCAGGAGATGATAGAAACGAAGAAAAAAAAGAAGACACAGGGGGAAATTGTGGGCACAAGGGGGTATACGACAGAGATACAACAACAACAAAAAACAACATCAGCAAATACAACATGTACTAATATAATACCAAAAATTACAGCAGATAACTAGTTAATGAAGTAGATGATTGCACTACAAATGGAGCAATAGAAATTGCACTGTTGATAATTAATTATAATAATAAATACCTCTATTATCAACATTACAATTGCTTCAAATGCAACAATACATAAATGTAATGAATAATTAAATTAAAAAATAGAGCAAAAGAGGATCAAACTATATAAACCTTATAGATTGTTATTGTAAAAATAGGGAAAGCTTCAGCAGTGTGCCATGTTTCTAACCAGTTTCCCTCGGGCCGCGGTAACAACCTTAACATATGTTTGAAGAAATGTGATTACATGCATGAGTGTATGTATGTCCTGTATATATGCATATGTATGTACAGTATGTATGTATGTTTGTACAGTCAATGTGCATGCCCACCTTCCCTCCAGGGTAGGCCTGGGCGACACTAGACAACCAAACCAACACG
Organism: Entelurus aequoreus; assembly: GCF_033978785.1. Lineage (NCBI taxonomy): Eukaryota > Metazoa > Chordata > Actinopteri > Syngnathiformes > Syngnathidae > Entelurus > Entelurus aequoreus. The sequence continues at coordinate 40,995,817 of NC_084732.1, read as the reverse complement.
ACGACAATCTAAAAAGAAGCAGGCAAGACCGCCAGGCCCGACAACCTTCACTCGCATGGTCCGCCACAGACCACAATAGCACCCCCACCTCCGCACCGGACTTAGCAGCCACGGGCGTCGGCACCACAAATAAACGGCAGCAAAGGCAAACGTTGCAAAACCCCCAAAGGCCAGCACCACCGCACCAAATAAAACCACCGAAAACCCGCAACCGACAACCACACGCTGACAAAACCACGGACACTAGCCAGCCCAAACGCCAACATGCAAACAGGATAAATCAAACCCCTCCCCCCAGCAAGAAACTCCATTCCCCAATCCAAACCCTCACAAACACACCACCGCCCATACAAACGAGCAACAGCACCCACACAAAAAAAAGGCTGTGCTGCCCCCGCACCAAGCCATTGATACGAACCCCATGGCGTGAAGCCAAACCAGACAGACACGGACCCCGCCCATCAGGAAGCAAACCCGCGAGACGCCACACTGACTGACTACCCGATCCACATCAATAAAAAAAAACACTCCAAAACAATAAAGACAAACACATCCATACACACAAACAAAAACACAACGGCCTCCATGAAGCCAGAACAACACCCGATGACCCCTCCGCCAAGAAAGTACACCCCCCCCCCAAAAAAACAAAAAAAAAACAGTTAAAAGATCCCAAAGCGGGCACAACCACCCCCCTAGTACACCAAACAATACCACTAAAACAATGACAACTGCCACCACCCTGGCCACAACAACTCCATCCAGCAATTCCACCCATTTCCCCGGTCGCATATACCTGAGGGTCCCCCCAAGTTCTCCCCAACAGAGACAAAACCCAACCGCGCCCGTGCGTGATCTCACACAGGCGCATAGGTTAGATTATTTATTGTACCAAATATTGGAATGGTGTGAAGATTACATTGAATACACACAGTATATCTACGGCTACTATGTCTGTTGACTGTTGGGCAATCGTGCTGTGTCGTGTTTCATGAGTTTGCTGTTCAGTCTCTTGCTGGTTTTCATTATGACAAAAACCTGACACCAGCTATTGCCCAACTTTTCTGGGAACTATTATCTACTCAATATGATATACAATACATTCAAAGGGCCTCTATTCAATGAAATGATTATTTAATCATTCATTTTCTCCAGAATTGTTAAATATATTTAGTCAAATACCTACCCTATACTTTTATCGAGCAAAAAACAACTTTTTTTTATTTTTTATAAAGGGCTTCAGAAAACCCGAACTGGGTGCACGACATTGATTAGGAAGCAAGGTGAGTCTGTATTGCTGATATTGACACTTGTGTGAACTTTTGCGAACCGCTTGTCTATCTAATGGTTGCTATCAACTTTTATAGCTCTCTCTGGATGTGGTGAGGGAAAACAGGAAATTTGCACTGTGACTTGAGAGAGTCATAATCCCGGCACCTATGTGTTTTGAGATTAGCATGTAATTAAGATAGTAAATCAGTATTTATTAAACAGTATTATGAAACAAATGAGAAGTGAAGTTGTTTATAATGAGTTGGTGGTGCCTCACAAAAACATGTATTTGGACAAGGCGAACTTGATTCGAACAATACAGTTTTCACAATGTTCCATCAGAAGTTTCTAAGTAGAGAAGAACACCTGTGAAACAAACACCATCAGCCTCCGACTCAACAGTTTCCTGCCTCCATATTTTGTGTTTTTTACAAAAGAATGATAAAAAAGGAAATGCTTAAACTTTAATGGTTTTCTCTTTTTTTGTAATTGTTTTTAAAACCAACTCAACACATAAGTGGCTGAAGCAAAGACCAGATCTCAAGTATGCAATAAAAATAAAGTTTACAGCGCATGTTTAATTATTGATGTTAGTTCAGGGTGCGTAAGGATATTGGCAACATTATCTTATAAATTGTTGCTGACGCTTTGTCTCGTATTGATTATTATTCATCTAACATTCTTGGTCTGTTATAGATTGAAAAACACATTATGAATATTGGATATCTAATGCAGTATTACAGGTAGCGGAAGCTATATGGTTTAACTGATAAGCATAATGGGAACATGAAAACAACAGAAACATGCTTGGCGTTAGGACGTGGACATTGTTTTGTGTTTCAACGGAGTCCATAGCAATTAAAGAAATTCATTATATAATTCATTAATTATATATTATAAATTGAGATTTTTCTTTTTCTTGCTCCTATTATTACAACATTATTTGTTGGGTCATTTTTGCTATTGTTTACAAACTCAGTGGGTAATTAAAACCCAGGGTCGCTTTTGTAATTGTTTACAAACTCAGACAAAAATTTAAACCCAAAAGATATAAATTAAAACCAATAGTAGTTTTTGTTTTTGTTTTAGTCTGCACTAGTCACTTTATTTTGTTAAAAAAAACAACCCTGATATGTAGCATTCAACACCACAACTTAAATACATGAATTGAATTATTTATTTACATCAACTCATATACAACAATACTGGCAAATTATAGTAAGAAAAGCTTTATAAAAATGTGTTAGTGGTTACTTTAGTTACTGTACTTGCTATAAAACATGTTTAGTTCTATAACCTATTGTCAAATTATATCTGAAAAGTTGATCCTATCATACTGTATCTTAATACAAAATGTTCATGAAAAAGTATAGCGTAATAATGAAATATAACAGGGGCACACAATTAGGAGCATAATGAAATTGATTGATTTGAAAGGTAATACTATCTAATTTTAATGTGCAATAAAATTAACATGATACAAAACAATACCTAATTTCGTAGGCAGCAAATTATTTGGGCTTGTACTGATTGCACCCTCCTCTGGTTTCTGCCAAGTTATAAAACAAAATGTTCCTCAATTTTATACAACATCATAGTAGATCAAAAACATTTGTATGATGCTTGTTCCAAAAGTCATAATGTATTTGTATCAAAACCTGCATAATAATACACATAAACTGGGCTTTTAAAGCAATAATAGTCCCTCAGTTTTCGGGACTTGTCCACATCGTTTGCTTGTGGTTCATGCAATTTCTGAGCAGTTTGCAGACCACTTCAGAGATAAAATAAACACCATCAGATGTGACATTTTATCTTCTCATACTGATTTTAATCCATCGGAATGTCTGGTTTTACCTGAGGGAACGTTGGACAGTTTTGTCTTGATTAATGCTGAGATGCGTGACAGGGTTTTTTACGAAAATAAAACCCACCACATGTCTTTTAGATAAAATTCCAACCAAATGTTTAAGATTATTTTATGGTTCTTTGAGAGACGAGATTTTAACATCTTAAATTGCTCACTTCAAATAGGGGTCTTTCCTGCCGCTTAAAAGCGGTGGTGAGGCCCTTGCTAAAGAAAAGCAATTTAGATGCTGACAATTTTAATGATTACAGACCAGTATCAAACTTACCATTTTTAAGTACAATTTTAGAAAAACTTGTTTTCAAGCAATTATATGATTTTTTAAATAATCACAATATTTAAGATAAGTTTCAGTCTGGTTTTAGAGTGAACCATAGTGCAGTGACGGCCCTTTTAAAGATCGTGAATGATCTCAGGTTAAGTGCTGACTCTCAAAAACTGTCAGTCTTGGTTCTACTGGATCTTAGTGCTGCCTTTAATACAGTAGATCACCTCATTCTTTTAAATAGACTGAAACACCTGGGTGGCCTCTTTGGTACTGTTCACAAATGATTCACTTCCTATCTGTCAGACTACATTTTTAGTAAGTATGGATACATGCTCTTCAAATACCTATGAAATCACATGTGGTGTGCCTCAAGGATACATTTTAGGTCCTATTATTTTTAATATTTACATGATTCCACTTGGCAGTGTCATCAGGAGACATGGAATTAATTTCCTCAGTTATGCTGATGACACACAGTTGTATATTTCCGTGTCTCCTGATGACACAAGACCAATTGATACTCATTTTAATTGCATTTCAGATATTAATTCCTGGATGGCAGATAACTTTTTACAGCTTAACCAGGAGAAGACTGAAGTTTTAGTCATCGGCCCTGAGATCCTGAGAGAGAAACACATATCAAAACTACAATCATTGTCTTTAACTCAATCACTACAAGTGAAAAACCTGCCAATCGTTTTGTACTCTGACCTTGGTTTTATACCACATGTAAAAAATATAACAAAAATAGGTTTTTATCATCTTAAGAATATAGCCAGAGTTCACCCAATTCTCTCTCAGGGCAAAACGGAGACGCTAATGCATGCTTTTATTACAAGTCGTATAGACTATTGTAACGCCCTGCTTTCTGGTCTTCCTAAAAAGGTTATTGCACCTTTACAATTACTCCAAAATTCAGTGGCACGTGTCCTGACGAAGACCAGAAGGCGGGCTCACATTACACCAGTTTCAAAATCTCTGCATTGGCTCCCTGTGCGTTTCAGGATAAATTTCAAGGTTCTTCTTATGGTTTATAAATGTTTTTATGGTATTGGGCCTTCTTATCTTTCAGATTTGCTTTTACCCTATGAACCTTCCCGGGCCCTGAGACCTCCGGGACTCGTCTCCTAATTATTACCAAAGTCAGGACACAAAGTCACGGGATGGCATCCTTCCACCATTATGGAACAGCTTGCCAGAGGACCTCAGGGCTGCGGAGAACGTTCATGTTTTTAAGAGCTAATTGTTTTTATTTTTTTTCTATTAATCTTCATATGTCTTACTTGTATTTTATCCTTTATCTCTACACATGGTTCTTACTATTTTGCAAGTTGTATTATTTTTATTTTCCCATGTCCTCAGATGAGCAATCTGCCTCAGAGGTTATCGTCTGTTCTGTGGGGGCAATTTGTGTCAGCATCCTGGTGGCCATGGTCTGATGACGTCCTGGTGCAGATGGCTCCTGTGATAGTGTTTGCTCACATGTCTCCTCTGTACTCAGCCATGTAATCATTGGTCCATATAGTTGCATATGTGTGTGTGTTGTGTGCGTTTATGTTTGGTATCTGTATCCGTGCGTACGTATGTGATAATGGGGGATATGGGTCACCGGGGTATTGTTTTTAACTAAGTAAAGCACTTTGTGTTGCATTTCTTTTATGTATGAAAAGCGTTTAATAAATAAAGCTTGATTTGATTTGATTTGATAATAATTGACTGTCTATCCTATTGACTTGCTGACATACACAAAACAACGCACGCATATAGGGAAAAGGGGAAACTGAGACTAATGTGAATTTTAGCCCGAACGCCACAATTTCCAACTTAAAAATAATAAAGATGTTTGTGCAAGAACATAAAGGAAACTTGCCTCGATGCTGTAATAGACACAGATTTTAAAGATTGTTCTAGTTTTCTCTGTATATTGTAAGAACTGCACTCATTCATTTTTTAAATAGCTTAAAGGGGAATTAATGTGCCACATATGCTTAAAATGATCAAATGAGTAGTCTGAGTCATCCATGATTACATATATACTTACATCATGTATATAAAACCTCAATGGAGGTGTTTGTTTAAGGGCTTTTTAGGCAGAATAAAACAGCGCTCGCAGGCTCCATTTTAAGCAGACTTTTAAATGCATTTATTTAATATTTAGAATTTAAAAAAAACTAAACATCCATCGTCATGTCTTTCATAGTGATAGTGAACGATAGGCAAAATTCCAAAGAAAAGTGCAGTTCACCTTTAACATTATTGCGTCAGATAGTGTGGTTTTGCAGTTTACCAGGTCTAGTGAAGTGTGACTCAGTTCCGTGGGAAATACTCATCGTTTAACACCCGCTTTTTATCTCAGAGTAAAAAGCGCTGTGGTGGAAACTCTAATCAGATACACTGCACGCTACGTCATTTATCGCTTTTTGGTAACAATACAAAGGCTTTGTAATGATGGACAGCTGAGGAAATTCCCCATCAAGTGAAGGATTTCTTACTAAAGATATCTGCTTAAGATTTGGATGTGGAGGCACCATGCACATCTTACTTGCGTTACTGGAATATCTCACTAAAGAAGCAGCAGTTTTCTCAGTTAGTGAATCTGACAATCAAGACATGACAGAGACTGGTTATTTTACATACGAGGTGTATTGATTTTCTTTGTGTGATTTTAGGTAAGTTATTTTAAAAAATTACTTCACGCTCCAAACCCATAAACTTAGAATTTTGTCCTTCTACAGTGCAAATTATTTGCCACTTGCCAAGATTTAATTTTAGCATGAATAATGATATGTTTTTCTACTATTACAATAAACAAAACTATTCAAATAAGATATTTTTATTCCCCTTCATAAGAAAGTCGTGTTTAAAGATTCTGCAACATCTCAAGGATGTTTAATTGATAATACTTGTTTTCAGAATAAAATGCATATTTCTATCTTAAAAGTCCTGCTAATTTCTAGATATACAAATCTTAATTTAGAATGTCTAAAGTAAAATGATCTGTCCATGCAGCTAATTAATTTCAGTAGTTTATAGCATTTCTTCCTAAAAATCTAGCCTTTTTATTTTTTATATTGACAGCTCTTTGTTTGGGGTTTAATCATTTCTAACAAAAATAATAAATTTATTTTTTTCATCTTATACAATCTATTCTTTATATTGAATAATTTTGCTCAACATGTGTGCATATAGATTTCTTAATTCATCATGAGTCATGAGCAAATGTATTCTGCCTGAGAGCAAAGTGACTAACATGACTACAAGTGGAGAGATGACATTTTGAGCAGGCATTAAAAAAAGCTCAATGGATCATCTGTCAGGTTTAAACAGGAAAAGGTTCAACAAGATGTTGTTCAAAGAGAAAACAGAGGGACAAATCTAAGGTTAAAACGAGTGCTTGTGATACATCCCATGAAGCATTGTGATTGATGTTACCCCGCGGCTAGACAGTGTGTTGCACTGGCAAGCACAGACTTTTTTTTGAATGTAGGAGCAAGTCAGGGAGATGCAGACCTAAAGGACCCAATGCATCCAGATGACTGAAATCTCGCTAACAAGTTCTCTTTATGCATCGTTTGCTCCTGAAAATGAATCTGGCAGTCATTTTCCATAATATATATTCATTCTTGAGTAATAAGTTGATAATTAACTTTACTTTGGACATCCCCTTTCCATCGCCGGACTCTGTATGTCGGCCCCTCGTCTGATGTCATTTACTGAACTGGAGCCCATTTCCCCGCATACACAGTGCGGATAAAGACATGACACTATTGTTTTGATCACTTACTTACATTTTTTTGTTGCTCCTGTCCATGATTACTTTAAAACTGATATGGAGTCTTCTGTAGGTGACGTCAGCAAGCTGATGCTAGCCCACATCACATCGTGAAACTAAAAGTGGGTGTTCCAAAATATGCTGACATTCTTTAGAAAAGAAGCCTAAATGTAATACTGTGTCTACTTTGGGGGGAATTTTACCTGTAGACATAATTTTTAGTTAGGTTCAGAACTATACAATAAGTGTGATTGTTTAGAGGGGCCCTTTAGGTGGGCTAGCCTAAAGCTAAAGAAAAGGTAAGTTGAGGTTTAGAGTAAAATATAAACCTCAAGTGATTTAGTTCATTCATTTACTGTTTGGCACCTTTCACCTGCCTTCTGAAGTAGTGCCACTTTCCCCACCACAATAGCAATTGGTGGTCAGGGGCCAATGTTAACCATTCCGCGCCTCCATAGCAGTGTGTTGGGTCACATGTGAGCCGCCTGTCCTTTCCTCTTCCAAGGGTCCCATAATGTTCGCCTGTGGAGATCAATACCCATCAGCTCGCTAAAACAAATACATTTATCAAAGCCTGATTGCTGTGTGCTACACCTCGCTGCTACAAGCGTGTTACATCTGATCGCAGGCCCAGATACCAAGGAGTATCCAGCACCTGGTGACGCACCTGCCAGATTGTCCGCAAGCGTTGCGGTTAAACTGACCGCATAAAACACACTGTCATTATTTTGGTTTGGAGCAAGATGATGACAGGCGTTATGGCGCCTGCTTTTCTGCGCCGTGTCCTCCATCAAGCAAGCTCTATGGCATTTAAAATTTAATCAGAGGGAAATGTTCCTTATGTCGGCCCGCTGCTGCAGATAAAGAACAGGCGTTTGAGTAATTATGGTGCATTATCGCTGAGAAACATTTCATTGCGGCGTTTTAAACTGTGTAGTGAATGGTGACAAACGAACAGCCATTTTAATTCCTATCAGGGGGGAAAACACATAGCCGGAGCCAATGAAGGCAACTCTCTCAGTCTGCCACCGACTGAGACCATCTGGACTGAAAAAAAGTTTTTTCCCTTTGAATCAACAGCTGTTAAAACTTACAAGACACCACTTTGTAATATATGTACATATATAACTGTTGGTTGTTCTATTTCATTTAGTGACACATTTGACAAATGGACCAAGTCATAAAAATAGAAAAATAATATAATAACAAAAAACACCTTAAAAAATACTGTGATGTATTTAGTAACATAGGGATGGCCATAAATATGTATTAATCAATTATGTTTTGAAGCAACGGAGGCAAAATGGTTGTACCAGCAGAGGTGTTGTTGACTCAGTCTCCACAAGTTGACAATCTAAAAATGTCAAGTTGAACTACATCCATGGGCAGCATTGTATTGTGTTGACCATCCTTAATATATTGTTTATGAATTTTGATCTACATAAAATGATTGACTATTAATTAATTAACTAGTTGTTGAGCAGATAAATAGAATAGTTTAAAGTGATCAAGAGTACAGTGGAACCTCAATTGAAGAACTCTTCATTGTACAAACTTTTCGAATTACGAACAGTGTTCTGAATAACAACGTAATAGGATGTTCAAGTGACATTTATTTGAACCCAAAAGTAGATTTGTTTTGCAGTGTAAAATACTAGAGAATGGCATATGCAAATATATCATTATATTTATGTAGAATTAATTACTTGTATGTACGCTACAAATCCCATTACCGATGAGTTTGATGTCACGTGGCACGCTACTTTTAATGGTAATGGTAATGTCATTAGGAACAGCGTGAGAAGCACAGCTTAATGCAGGAAATATATTTTTACTAATGAAAGCAACAAACACGACCAGACTAAAATAAACATGATATACACTAGAAGGAGGCAACAGCAAACAACACCTAACATGTAAGTACACGCACACATACACACTACTACCGGTACTTCGAAAGAATAATGAACAACAATCATAGCGTGGCTCAGTTGGTAGAGCGGCCGTGCCAGCAACTTGAGAGTTCCTGGTTCGATCCCCAGCTACCGCCATCCTAGTCACATCCGTTGTGTTCTTGAGCAAGACACTTCACCCTTGCTCCTGATGGGACCCGCCATCAGTGTGCGAATGTGTGTGTGAATGGGTGAATGTGGAAATAGTGTCAAAGCGCTTTGAGTACCTTGAAGGTAGAAAAGCGCTACACAAGTTTAACCCATTTACCATTTAAATCAATGATTGAAATGACAAGCTTGCAATCCTACAAACAATCTCAACTGCATATACCAGACATTTGATTTTTTTTTTTAAGGAGCGCCTGGTTATTATATTTATTAAAGATTAATTATGTTAGTAATTAAAATAAGTTTTGGCAAAGTAAAAAGCAACTATGATAATAACTTTTTAAAAGTAATTTTCCAAACACTGATTAAGAACCACAGACCTAATAAACATATGCTGTTGTGTACAGACCTTGTCTCAGGGTAAGAACGTTTTCCTCCACTCAATGTGCATTGCAGCCATTTTGTGCCTGGCAGCACATCCATTATGAGTGGGCAGTGCTCGTTCAGTCAGCAGGAAAGTGCTGTCGTTTGCTTCTGTGCTTAGTGCAAATTGTTGTACTTTTTAAATGTTGTTAAACCTTTTTTACAACTTTTTCTAGTTTTCTTAGCTCAATATGAATGCCAAGAAAGCCATGGACATGCTTTATTTGCATTCATATTGAGCTAGGAAAAGAAATGGGAGGTTTGAAACATTTAGGAAGTACCACAGTGTTGACATCACTGCCTCCTCCCCATTTCTTCCGCTGCAAGCAGAGAAGATGAACCAGCAATGTAAAGTGGATTCTTTTTTATATAAATTTATTGTCCTGACCTGTTTTTTAAAGTAAAAGAGTTTTGCGATTTCAAACTGAGTACACCACAGGGCTAGTGACAGTGTCAGTGCCTACAAGTGCATACAAGGAGGAAAGTTCAACTCATTGTTGATGTTTTGACTTTGTTATCAAATAGAAAGTCAATCCATCACCCCCTTGTTATGATTGATATACAGTTCTGTATATAGTGCTTTATATTGGAGCAGCGTAGGTTGGTTGGTAGAGTGGCCGTACCAGTGGCCTAAGGGTTGCAGTTCGATCCCCACTTCCGACATCCTAGTCACTGTCCTCAGGCAAGATACTTTACCTACATGCTCCCAGTGTCACCCACACTGGTTTAAATGTTACTGGGATAATGGGTTTCACTATGTAGAGAAAAGTGCTGTATAAATATAATTCACTTTACTTCACCTGTGTTTAGTGTACAAACCTTTACTAAAATATGGACTTTTGTTGAGGCTGGAACCCATTTTTCATGTTTGCGTTATTTCTTAAGAAAAACAATGCTTCAATATACGCACTTTTCTATTTACAAACCCAGTTCAAGAATCAATTAAGATTGATAGTCGAGGTTCGACAATAGTAAAGTGAAGTGAATTATATTTATAAAGCGCTTTTCTCTAGTGACTCAAAGCGCTTTACATAGTGAAACCCAATATCTAAGTAACATTTAAACCAGTGTGGGTGGCACTGGGAGCAGGTGGGTAAAGTGTCTTGCCCAAGGACACAACGGTAGTGACTAGTATGGCGGAAGCAGGAATCGAACCTGGAACCCTCAAGTTGCTGGCACGGCCACTCTACCAACCGAGCTATACCGCCCGACAGTAGATCCCTGCTATTTGCTGAGTTTACATTCCAAGACGTACAAAATTGGCACGCCCATAAAAAGCCTTAAAAATGCATATTTCAATATTCTGAACCTTATATTATGCCTCTTTGTTATCAAACACATTTTAAATTCAGTTTTACACATTGGAAAAAAAATACAGGCAAACAGTAAACAATATTGTACTTACAATACATGCAGTTACACAACATCAAGTCTTGTCAGAGCATCTTCCTGTTAAGTGAATTGACTTGTGGCCCAGTGCCGTCTGCTGAATTCATGGCTGCAGCATTCCTTCCCCTGGCCATCAAACCACCTTCTATATAAGTAACCATGAAATAATATTTTTTTACAGTTGTAAGCAGAGAAAATAAACCTGCAACAATGTGGGGTATCTACTGTATTTCATATTCATCTGGATCCACCCAAACACAATTTAATGGAATTTCCCTTGGCCGAGACACTACCGCTCCTCAAAGTTTTACGTAAATCACCGAGTAGTTTTTGCATAATTTTGACGAAAACAGTGATGAAAACACAACATCTGTAGCAGAGGTAGCAATGCTACTTGATCAAGCAAGTCCCTGCATCCTCCCTCCTCATGCGTGTCCTCTCTCTCCAAGTGATCGAAGGCTTGACCGTGTCTGTCAATCTGTCAGCAGCTGACAGTTTTACAACATATGCACTATACTGATGGCTACCATCACTCAGTAACGATTGAGCTTTACACTGAAATCTAAATATGAGAACGAGAGAGAGAGCGAGAGTTGTAAAGGGCCAGTAAACAGAAGAGATGAATGTGGTTTCATGTCATTTGAGAAAGACATACAGGCAAGAGATGAAAAGGTCGGGAAGTTCATTTTTTTTGAGTGTCAATGAATCATTTAATGTTTTTTTTTTTCACACTGTCAGAAGGTTTGGAGGTTTCCCTGTGTTGAGGTGGAATCATTGACCTTGTTTTTTCCACCAACTAGCAAATATATGTTTTTCCATTCCAGTAATGACAAAGTAATTCTGGGTTAAAATAATGGAGAACCAGAAATACCAGACAAGATCTAACTAAATAGAGCAAAGACGTTTGTCACAGCTTTGTAATTTATTGTGCTGTTTGCAGCAATTTTCCATTTTTTAATACGCGGGATCATTTACAGTAGATGGAATATTTAATTATTACTTTGGTCCACATTAATTTTTTTTTCCACCTGCAAGTCTGAGCATTCACCAAAATCGACACATGATCAGACAAGTGTTCTTTATAGAATAAAGGGGCTGACAAAGTATACACATTTGTATTTCTGAGATTATTCAAACACACATTTTGGACATTCTTTTGTTTACATGTTTTAATCCAATTAATGCATTTAGATTAATCATGAATAAATACAGGTTATTACTCAATTGCATTATTCAAATGACCCCAATATTTGGGTACAAATTAATTTTATTGTCAGAATGTAATAAATGAACATTTTGAAAGGTTTTACTTAAATGCATGTCATTTATTCGCTCAAAATTTGGTAACCGTTTTATTTTCTTTACTTTAAGTTATTTACTCACTCATCTTAGCCCTGCGTATGCATTGACCTGGTCATTGACCACATAACAACCAATGCCATGTGTATATATATATATATATATATATATATATATATATATATATATATATATATATATATATATATATATATATATATATATATATATATATATATATATATATATATATATATATATATATATATACACAGTACAGGCCAAAAGTTTGGACACATCTTCTCATTCAATGGGTTTTCTTTATTTTCATGACTATTTACATTGTAGATTGTCACTGAAGGCATCAAAACTATGAATGAACACATGTGGAGTTGTGTACTTAACAAAAAAAGCTTGAAATAACTAAAAACATGTTTTATATTCTAGTTTCTTCAAAATAGCCACCCATTGCTGTGATTACTGTTTTGCACACTCTTGGCATTCTCTCAATGAGCCTCAAGAGTTAGTCACCTGAAAGGGTTTTCACTTCACAGGTGTCATTGTTTTGATGCCTTCAGTGACAATCTACAATGTAAATAGTCATGAAAACAAAGAAAACACATTGAATTGAGAAGGCGTGTCCAAAATTTTGGCCTGTACTGTATATACTGTATATTCATATATATTCTACCCAAACATTTAATAAAGTCAAATACAAATAAGGCAACAAGAGAAGTATCATACATTTCTATTTTCTATAGTAAATCTATACAGTAGACACGGGCATATAAACAACATGATTTGGCTAAATGTATGGACAGGACAGATTAAAAAATATATATATATATATATATTATATGTATATATATATATATATATATATATATATATATATATATATATATATATATATATATATATTATAAGATATATATATATATATATATATATATATATATAATACAATGTTTATTTTATAGTTTTTTTGGTTTGATTAACAATCGTTAAAGTAAAAATTGCGATTCATTCGAATATAATTGTATATACTGTGTATATATATATATATATATATATATATATATATATATATATATATATATATTTATATATATATATATATATATATATATATATTATATTATATATATATATATATATATATGTATATTATTATATATATATATATATAATTATATACATATATATTATATTATAATATATATATAATATTTATATTTTTATATATATATATATATATATATATATATATATATATATATATTATATATATATATATATATTTATATATATATATATATTGTGTGTGTGTATAAGAAAAGCAGCTAATGTGCTGCTGTGTTTGCAGTTAACACAAAACAGAAGCATCTTGCCACCCTGTGCTGTCATACGGGAGGCAGGCTCACATACACATGTTTAATTACTCGATTTATTCACCCTGTCACCATCTCTTCATCTTTTTCCTGCTGTGTTTTTGTTTTTGTTTTTGTTTTACCGTCTGGCCTGGATGCACTTACTAGTTCTTGTTCCAAATACACAATTTCTGCACAGGCAGAGGGGGTGTTTAGAATAAGTGAACCAGAAAAACTTGGCCCCGTATGCAAAGCGAGGGTCTAAAGTATAGTTCCCGAAAGTGTACCATTCAGGACGTCACTGCGTACGTTCTTCAAGCATCGGTCATACGCTAGCCCAGGTCTGTCTGTCAACGCTATATTCTCAAATCTACACTGACAGGTGATGACATGATGGAGACGGGCCTGCACTATTGATTGCGTCTTCTCCTTTTTTACTTCCTCGCTTCTTTGTCCAATCAGTCACTGCCTTATATGCTTTGCGCCCCCATCTTTTCTACCCTTTCTCGTTCTCCGCGTTGAGCACAAGATGTCAGTTATTTCCCAGCAGACACTGCGCAGTCTGACGGAGGACCCGAGCATTATATCACTACATGACACTTCCTCTACCGCTAAAACCCCCCGCCTCCCACCACCACAAGCAGCCTCAATCGCCCTGCAGACAACATCAAATATCGCCAGGCTTTTTTGATCATTTAAAAGGCTCGTGTTAGGAGAAGAGCTGTGCTTGAACAAAAGCAAACAAAGTGATTCATCTGTCATGTTTGTCAGTGGACCATATGTGCAGCATAACAGCTTTTCTGTCGCAAAGGTGTTAAATCACACATTATCATACGGAACGCAAAACTAAAACACCCTAGGTATCAAAAAAGGGACCGTGAGATTATTCCGTAATATATAGCATTTGACTTCTGCACACTCATTTATATTTACATTTCCGCATTTACAATTATAATTATTGTCAGTTTTTATATGATCGCTCAGTCCAAATCTTCTAGTAGAAAATTAATGCAGTTTGATGAGAAGGGTCAAGTCCCACCTTAGAGTTCAACCCCTCCTCTTATTGTTTTTGTGGCCCCTGTCCCTCAGACTAATAACTCCAAGGTCTGTGCTTGCAAAGTGTGTGTGGATGCCACAAATTACCTTACTAATTCAGCACCAGGGATTTTACACTGCAGCGTCTCGCAGGATTTATGGCATATTAAGAGAAAGGCGGCGAGAAAGAGGAAGACAGACCGATAATGCGTACCAAAGTGATTAGCTCAATAAGAGAAATCATGCATTTGTCTGCCTGCAATTATTACTATGTCTCTCATCACATAAATACTTAGAACAATGCAGTTAATGGTATTATTGGCTGCCCCCCCAGAAAAGGCTTGTTAATAAGCTTAATAGTTATTTCTTAAAAATCTATAACTCATTCCAGTGCATACAATATATATCATAATCTATGTTGTAACAAGACAACCCGCCTCAAGTTATGATATTTGATAGATGATAGATTGATTGATATCATCACACATATGACAGTGAGTGGTACACACTGTCCTCTTGTGGGAATGAGGAAAATGCATAGTTACTGGCCTTGGCCTTTAGAACTGGCTGTGTAAAATAAATATATAAATAATTACATGTAAAAATTTAAAGTATATCTACAAACCCCGTTTCCATATGAGTTGGGAAATTGTGTTAGATGTAAATATAAACGGAATACAATGATTTGCAAATCCTTTTCAACCCATATTCAATAGAATGCACTACAAACACAAGATATTTGATGTTCAAACTCATAACTTAATTTTTTTTTTTGCAAATAATAATTAACTTAGAATTTCATGGCTGCAACACGTGCCAAAGTAGTTGGAAAGGGCATGTTCCACCACTGTGTTACATGGCCTTTCCTTTAACAACACTCAGTAAACGTTTGGGAACTGAGGAGACACATTTTTTAAGCTTCTCAGGTGGAATTCTTTCCCCATTCTTGCTTGATGTACAGCTTAAGTTGTTCAACAGTCCGGGGGTCTCCGTTGTGGTATTTTAGGCTTCATAATGCGCCACCATTTTCAATGGGAGACAAGTCTGGACTACAGGCAGGCCAGTCTAGTACCCGCACTCTTTTACTATGAAGCCACATGATGTAACACGTGGCTTGGCATTGTCTTGCTGAAATAAGCAGGGGCGTCCATGGTAACGTTGCTTGGATGGCAACATATGTTGCTCCAAAACCTGTATGTATCTTTCATCATTAATGGCGCCTCACAGATGTGTAAGTTACCCATGTCTTTGGCACTAATACACCCCCATACCATCACAGATGCTGGCTTTTCAACTTTGCGCCTATAACAATCCGGATGGTTATTTTCCTTTTTGGTCCGGAGACACGACGTCCACAGTTTCAAAAAACAATATGAAATGTGGACTTGTCAGACCACAGAACACTTTTCCACTTTGTATCAGTCCATCTTAGATGAGCTCAGGCCCAGCGAAGCCGACGGCGTTTCTGGGTGTTGTTGATAAACGGTTTTCGCCTTGCATAGGAGAGTTTTAACTTGCACTTACAGATGTAGCGACCAACTGTAGTTACTTGACAGTGGGTTTCTGAAGTGTTCCTGAGCCCATGTGGTGAGATCCTTTACACACGGATGTCGCTTGTTGATGCAGTACAGCCTGAGGGATCGAAGATCACGGGCTTAGCTGCTTATGTGCAGTGATTTCTCCAGATTCTTTTGAACCCTTTGATGATATTACGGACCGTAGATGGTGAAATCCCTAAATTCCTTGCAATAGCTGGTTGAGAAAGGTTTTTCTTAAACTGTTCAACAATTTGCTCACGCATTGTTGACAAAGTGGTGACCCTCGCCCCATCCTTGTTTGTGATGACTGAGCATTTCATGGAATCTACTTTTATACCCAATCATGGCACCCACCTGTTCCCAATTTGCCTGTTCACCTGTGGGATGTTCCAAATAAGTGTTTGATGAGCATTCCTCAACTTTATCAGTATTTATTGCCACCTTTCCCAACTTCTTTGTCACGGGTTGCTGGCATCATATTCCAAAGTTAATGATTATTTGCAAAAAAAAAAAAATGTTATCAGTTTGAACATCAAATATGTTGTCTTTGTAGCATATTCAACTGAATATGGGTTGAAAATTATTTGCAAATCATTGTATTCCTTCTATATTTACATCTAACACAATTTCCCAACTCATATGAAACGGGGTTTGTATATTCAAGATATACTTTCAGTTCTGTTGCAGGATGTATATATTTAAAAGCCAAATGCAGTAAAATTGCAACAAATACATATGCAGAACATAGATAGTGCTGTCATCCGATTAACATTTTTAATTTGATTTATCACGACTAATCACAGTATATTACTTGCTTGCATGATTTTAGTTAACTTTAAAAAATACCCCAATATCTTGACACAAATGCAATTTTATTGTCAGAATGACACAATATAAAACAAATAAAAAATGTTTTAGTTGAATGCATGTCATTTTATTTGCTCAAAACAGTTTTATCTAAAGTCTCGTCTGGGTGAAATTGTGATGTGAAATTTGCCAGGAAGTAGTGCACTCCAGGCGGACTGTCCTCACTCATCTTTGCACTGATGGTTGACCTGATCAATGACCAATCAGGTAACAGCTGCAATTCAAGGGGCTGTTGGCAACTTCCTTACAGTTACATTTTTCGAACCAAAAAAATATAACAAGAACACCATTGCCTATCGTATGTTACAATTAGTGGTTTAACAAAACACATTTGTTTTAAAACGGTCTATATTTTTCGCAATTATTACGTTTGTGTAATAACACGTTTTGCCGTCCGAAAAAAATGACTGGTGTCACTCACCCTGTCACGTCAACACATGCGCACATGAAGCGCGTGCACACATACAAAAGCATTCTAAAAGAAGCATCTAACAATTTGGAGGTCTTGTTATTGTCATGATATATTATGTATTCAATGATAGCTAACACTAACAATCCAAAATGCTATTATTAGCTCACTACATCCAAAGCTAGTGTGCGTGCACCTGTTACGTACATACAGTATGTAGTTACGTTATTATGTCCTAGAAGCCGTAAGAAGACGGATACAACGCTTAAAATACACTGGAAAGTTAGGCATCTGTGTAAAGGTTGCAAACAGCCCTTGACGGTAAAGGAGCAAAATTGGATGATAAATATGCATTTTACATGGTCAAGGGCATATTTTTTTGTAATTAATTGCATGTGTTAATGTCGGTGTATCAAACTTGTTTTCATTGAGGGCTACATTGCGGTTATGGCTACCATCAGAGGGCTGCTTGCCACAGTGAATATATATAACTATAATGTATAATTGCCTATGCATTTGATTATTATATTTTGTTATGTACAAATTAATGGCTAACTTGTTTTTAATCACAAGTCAAGGAGCTATTTAAGCATTTATTTTTATTTTAACAAAAATATGTTTGGGATATATGATTATATAATAACATTTGCTGTAGTATCAGATAATAAAGGAATTGTAGTATCAGATAATAAAGGAATACATACAATTGCATGAAGTACATGTCAATTTTGTGTCAAAATTGAAAAAAGGAATGCATTTAGTAAGAAAGATGAAGTGATTTATTGACACACATTATTTCCAGGCTTTTGCAGGCCACATATAACTACATGGCGGGCTAGATCTGCTCCCTGGGCCTTGAGTTTGACACCGGTACGCTAACACATTAACTTTGGCAGCCTTAACAAATACACAAATAAATAATAGTTTTGTTGAATGAATAATTATTTAATCAAATTAATTAATATTAATATTTGGATTAATCACAATTAATTACAGGTTATTACTCGCTTGCATAATTGAAACTACATTAAAAATGAGCCCAATATATTTGGGTACAAATGCAATTTTATTAACAGAATGTCTTACGGGAACATTTTTTTAATATTTAACTTGAATGCATGTCATTTATATGCTGAAAACTTGGTAACAGTTTCATCTAAAGTCCTATCTGGGTTTATTTTGAAGTTAAATGTGTCAGTGAGCACACCAGTCGGAGTCTTCTCACTCATGTGTGCACTGACATATGCATTGACCTGATTACTGGCCATACAGCAAACTGGGCCACCTTTCAGGCAGCCATTTGTGGTTAAGGTAAAAGAGTGAGTATGTCACAATAAATAAAGTGATTAATAAAGTGATTAATCTTCATAAGTATGTGATGACTGCGATAATCTATTGTGATTAATCACATGAGTAACTATTATATTTTGTGTCTTATAGAGTGCGCCAGCATGTAAGCCGCACCCACCAAATTTTAGAAGAAAAAAATATTTTTACTATATTAACCTCAACGGATTTTAAGCCACATATACAGTATAAATGCTGTGAAATGAGACATTCGTACATTTTTATTTTCATACCTTAATTGTTTCCATACGATGCCTTTAACACGGCAGTAAAACGGCTGATCAAACAAAACATAAGTCATCGTCATGGACTCAATAGCTGCGGAAGCTAACTCTCCAATCAGATGACCGGACTCAATAACTGCACAGTGACGTTTCAGGAATTTATGAAACTGAAACAGTACAAAAAGAATGCCATTGTAAATTAACAATACTAACACAAACACTTGTAAACGTGTTAGCATATTCCTTAATGTCAATGACGCTAGCTTATACTTGTCAACCCTCCCGATTTTCACGAGAGAGTCCTGAATTTCAGTGCCACCTTTCTCACAAATTTCTCCCGATTTCCATCCGGACAACAGTATTGCTACACTATCTTTCACTGGGTGCCGTTTCCGGTCGGACAATAATAACGGCTCCACCTCGAAGTCAAATGCAGCAATCAGAACAGTAGAAGAGACATCATGTCTCAGACATGGCGAGTAAGTAGAGGAAATATGCGTTCTCTGTCTATGTATGCACCTGTATCTGTTGTTGTATAGGCTATGTTTTCATTTTCTTTTGATGATTACTTTTATTATTTTTTTATTTTATTATTAGCATACATTGCATATATTGACAGCTAATCTATGCAATGTATGCATTTTTGTTTATGTTTTATTTTTGTTATTATTTATCTTATTTATTGAACTAATACCACTAGTCACCATTTGCACGGGTACTGTGGACTGTTATTTTGTTGGTCAAATAAATGAACAATGTAAAATTTAAGTATTTAATTGTTCTTAATTGTTTGTGTAATATATATATATATATATATATATATATATATATATATGGACGACGAGTGAGCAGCGAGGCGGAGCGCGCAGGGAGCAACGCCGCAATCAGTACAAGGTGCGTGGATCGCGCAGCTGGGCACAATTGTATAATTTCCTCTCACTGAATAAAAGGGGAGCAGCAGAGGAGGATGGGAGAAAGGAGACGGAGAGAGACGGAGAAAAGAGACAGCCACAACGAGAAGCGGATGCAGAGCGAAAGCGCAAAAGAGCCAAAGGAAGACGAAGACGCACGCAGCTGAAGAGCTGGAGCGGAGGAGCGAGCAGAGCGAAGCGGAGCTGGAAAGCGGCCGACACTGACTTTCTTATTGCAAAATAAAGAAGTCTACACCTGCTCACGACAATGTCCTTCCTTGGTGGTCCTGCGAACCCGGACGACAACCAGAAACTGTCACATTTGGCGCCCACCGGAGGCGGGGGAGGACGATCCCCTGTGGGCTCTCGTAGGCGCTCTGGCCGGCCTCGCAGCAATAAGCCGACAACAATGCCGGCTCCTGCAGGTGTTGGCGGACCAGACGGGGGTGGGCGGCGAATGGCCCCCCGAAGGTGATGAAAATGATGACGAAGAGTGGGATGAAGATGATGACAAAAAGTGGGATGAAGATTGGGATGAAGTTGATGACGAAGAGTGGGATGAATATTGTGACAAAGATTGGGATGAAGATGATGACGAAGATTGGGATGAAGAAGTGAAAGAGGTAAATGAAGAAGTAAATGAAGAAGTAAATACAGAAGAACAAGGAATAGATACTGAAGAATAAGAAAAAGAAGAAAAAGATACAGAAGAAGAAGAAAAAGATTACAGAAGAAGAAAAAGATTACAGAAGAAGAAGAAAAGGATACAGAAGAAGAAGGAAAAGGTACAGAAGAAGAAGGAAAATATACAGACGGATGTGCGTGACGCTCAGCGCGCGCTCGCAGGACAGATCTTACATGTGTAACGGTCTTTTCCTGACTCTCTTGTTATCGTGCTTGGTGACTTTAACAAGGGAAATTTGAGCCAGGAATTACCAAAGTATAGACAGTTTATTAAATGCCCGACCAGAGAGGAGAACACGCTGGTTCACTGCTACACTACAATAAGCAAGGCTTTTCATGCAGTCCCGCACGCTGCTCTTGGACTATCAGATCACGTGATGGTGCACTTAATCCCTTCATACAGACAGAGACTGAAACTGGCTAAATATGTTATGAGGAACATTAAGTGTTTCACCGCCGAGTCTGTGGACGAGTTGCGTGCTTGTTGGGAAACGACAGACTGGGAGGCAATTGGAGCGGCCACGAACAATCTGGACGAGTATACGGACACTGTGACCTCATACATACAGTTCAATGAGGCGGGCATCATTCCAACGCGCACCAGGGTTTGTTATAACAACGACAAGCCCTGGTTCACACCCAAGCTCTGACAGCTGCGCAAGAAAAAGGAGGCTGCGTGGAGAAGCGGGGACCGAAGTACATACAGAGAAGCGAAGTACCACTTCACCAGGGAAGTGGAGAAAGCTAAATCTGTGTACTCTAACCGTCTACAGGAACAGTTCCGCTCCAATGATTCTGCGGCAGTTTGGAGAGGTCTAAGGGCCCTTACGAACTATAAGCCCAAAACCCCCCAGGCCCTGAATGACCGGACTCTCGCTCAGGGCCTCAACACACATTACTGTCGTCATGAACGGCCTTCAGCTCATCAAAGCCATGCCCCCCCCCCCCCCCCCCCCCCCCACCACCAATGCCAGCACTTCATTAAAGGAGTTAAAGGACTCAAAGGAATCCAATGTGACATCACAGGACTCCAAAAACATCATAAGACTGTAAAGACCCTCTCCATCAAAGAAGAGGATGTACGCCGGCAGTTCTTGAAGCTGAATACGCGGAAGGCCCCCGGGCCGGATGGTGTCTCCCCCTCCACTCTCAGACACTGTGCGGACCAGCTGGCTCCTGTCTTCACTGACATTTTTAACACCTCTCTGGAGCTATGCCGCGTGCCGTCCTGCTTTAAGACCTCTACCATTGTCCCTGTCCCCAAGAAAGCACGGATCACAGGACTAAATTACTACAGGCCGGTCGCGCTGACGTCTGTGGTCATGAAGTCCTTTGAGCGCTTGGTCCTGCCCCACCTCAAGGACATCACCGCCCCCCTCCTGGACCCACTGCAGTTCGCCTACAGAGCCAACAGGTCTGTGGATGATGCAGTGAACCTGGCCCTCCACTTCATCCTGGAGCATCTGGACTCCCCAGGAACCTACGCTAGGATCCTGTTTGTGGACTTCAGCTCTGCCTTCAACACCATCCTCCCTGGACTGCTACGAGACAAGCTCTACCAGCTCAGCGTGCCCGACTCCCTCTGCAGTTGGATTAATGACTTTCTGACAGACCGAAGACAGCACGTACGGCTGGGGAAGATTGTCTCGGACAGTCGAACCACAAACACTGGTACTCCTCAGGGCTGTGTACTCTCCCCCTGGCTCTTCTCCCTGTATACAAACTGCTGCACCTCCAGTCAACAATCCGTAAAACTGCTCAAGTTTGCGGATGACACCACCCTCATCGGGCTCATCTCGAATGGCGATGAGTCCGCCTACAGGAGAGAGGTGGACCGGCTGACGTCCTGGTGCAGCCTCAACAACCTGGAGCTGAACGCCCAGAAAACAGTGGAGATGATCATGGACTCCAGGAAAGTCACAGCCCCACCATTCCCCCTCACCCTGATTGACTCTCCCACCCCCGTCCCCATTGTGGACTCCTTCCGTTTCTTGGGCACCACCATCACCCAGGACCTCAAGTGGGAGCTGACCAACAGCTCCCTCATCAAGAAGGCCCAGCAGAGGATGTACTTCCTGCGGCAGCTGAGGAAACTTAAGGTGCCGACCGAGATGCTGGTGCAGTTTTACTCAGCCATCATAGAGTCCATCCTGACCTCCTCCATCACAGTGTGGTTCCCCGGCGCCACAGTCCAGGATAAGAATAGACTGCAGCGCATCGTACGTGCTGCTGAGAAGGTGATTGGCTGCAAGCTCCCATCCCTCCAGGACTTGTTTTCCTCCAGGACCAGGAGGCGTGTGGGTTGGATCACAGCTGACTCTTCTCACCCTGGACACACACTATTCTCCCCTCTCCCCTCAGGCAGGAGAGTACGCTCCATCCAGACCCACACCTCCCGCCACCTGAACAGTTTTTTCCCCTCGGCCATCAGGCAAATGAACAATAACTCCTAACAGCAGCTCCTTGAATTCCTTGAATCCCTTCTAAGTCTATCTGATAGCTCAGTCACAGCTCTTTTTATTACCAAATATGTGTTTTATGTGTTTTATGTCGCACGTTTGCACCAAGAAAAATTCCTAGTTTGTGAACCAGTTCTCAAACAATGGCAATAAAACTATTCTGATTCTGATTCTGATTCTGATTCAATTCACTGGCATGCTGCAGTCAACATGCCAACTGCACGCAACCTCAAAACTGCCGACATATGTGGCATTGTGCTGTGTGATAAAACTGCACATTTCAGAGTGGTCTTTTATTGTAAGCAGCCAAAGGCCCACCTGTGCAATAATCTTTCTGTTTCATCAGCATCTTGATATGCCACACCTGTGAGATGGGATAGATTCTCTTGGCAAAGAAGAAATCCTTGCTAACACAGATTTAGGCAGACTTGTGAACAGTATTTGAGGGGAATTGGTCTTTTTTGTGTAAAGTGAAAGTTTTAGAACTTTGACTTCATTAGAAACAACAAGAAACAACAAAAGTTTTGCATTCATATGTTTGTTCATATATATATATATATATATATATATATATATATATATATATATATATATATATATATATATATATATATATATATATATGTATATATATATATATATACATATATATACACTACCGTTCAAAAGTTTGGGGTCACATTGAAATGTCCTTATTTTTTAAGGAAAAGCATTGTACTTTTCAATGAAGATAACTTTAAACTAGTCTTAACTTTAAAGAAATACGCTCTATACATTGGTAATGTGGTAAATGACTATTCTAGCTGCAAATGTCTGGTTTTTGGTGCAATATCTACATAAGTGTATAGAGGCCCATTTCCAGCAACTATCACTCTAGTGTTCTAATGGTACAATGTGTTTGCTCATTGGCTCAGAAGGCTAATTGATGATTAGAAAACCCTTGTGCAATCATGTTCACACATCTGAAAACATTTTAGCTCATTACAGAAGCTACAAAACTGACCTTCCTTTGAGCAGATTGAGTTTCTGGAGCATCACATTTGTGGGGTCAATTAAACGCTCAAAATGGCCAGAAAAAGAGAACTTTCATCTGAAACTTGACAGTCTATTCTTGTTCTTAGAAATGAAGGCTATTCCACAAAATTGTTTGGGTGACCCCAAACTTTTGAACGGTAGTGTATATATATATAAATATATACTGCGATGAGGTGGCGACTTGTCCAGGGTGTACCCCGCCTTCCGCCCGATTGTAGCTGAGATAGGCTCCAGCGCCCCCAGCAACCCCGAAGGGAATAAGCGGTAGAAAATGGATGGATGGATGGAAATATATATATATATATATATATATATATATATATATATATATAACCCACAGCACGTACTAATATGCATGAAAACACTCCTACAGTCATCACACATGGGACCGTAAAGTAAGTATATATATTTTTTTGTTATATTGTAAAACAAATGTTGCTTGGAGTGATGAATAAAGAATCATTTCGAGCAGGAGCGCTATGGGCGGTTATACTTCCAGTTTATCGTACGAAACAGGAAGTAAATTTACAACCCGCAGCACCTGTAGTAAGCGAACTTGTCTAAAGGATGACACCGTAGCATAAAAAATAACACACCTTTTCAGTCTCTATGTCGGTGTAATATGAAAACTATTTGTTGAATTCAAAACACTATGGCTGTTAGCAAAGAAAAATCCATAAATTAGCTGCACCGTTTAATAAGCCGCAGGGTCCACAGCGTTGGAAAAAACACAGCGGCTTATAGTTCGGAAATCATGATAGTTATGTTTGACAGCAATGATAAATATGCATACACTGTTCTATTTCTGAAGAAGCCTGTGATAAATCCAGTCACAATGAGTTTGTTTACCTAAATGCTGGATACATTCTGGAACATATGACAACATGAGTTATCATTCCATGGCATACACAAATGGTCAAGTGTGTAGGCTGAAAGATGCAGCGGCCCTTTTACTTGCTCTCCTGAAACTACAAGTTAACTTTTTTTTTTGCATCCACACCTACCACCCCCAATGTTCTCTCTCCACCTCCGATGCTCTCATTCTCTCTCTCTTTGACGGCTCAATAACAGGTGCCAAGCTAAGAGAGCTGTTACAACTGTCCCTGAGTGGTTGTGTCAGCAGCAATGTTGGGCTTGAGCTTTCCAACCTGCTAACCATGCAGGAAAAAGAAGAGGAGAAAGGAAGACAAAAATGAAAAAAAACTCTCCAAGGTTCCCAAATGATGCCCGCTGGGAGCCATCGTGCGCTAAATTTCACCGTGTGGTCCTCCGCTGTTTTCTGTCTTTTGGCTTCCGGACTCTGATTAACAGACAGCGCCATATTGGGCCTTTCTGCATGGCGGAACCCCGGCAGCTGCGTTCAGCAGAAAAAGAATAGCAGCACATAATAAAGATACAACCATAAAGCTTATAGATTGTTCCTAGTAGGAAACTGAACCAACTTGGGCCATACAACCATATTACTCCAAATATTTTAGTGGATGACGATTGATGGCATCAAAATAAACTTTCACTTGAAGAGCCAATCCAGCACAAGCTGATAGGCTGATCGTCAACTTTAAGCACAAACGAGACGATCCGTCGTCGTGATTGCTCATCTTAACTCTCCTTCAAGCACACTCCTGGAGATTTGAGAAGTACGTGGCCAAATCTATGCAAATGAAGACGCTTTGTGAAAAGACGCATCCGCATGCATGGAACCAGAAGCGGGCAATAATCACCGACGGATTGTGTGCAAACAAGAGATGCTAAGCACCTCTGAAAGCAACGGCAAGGCACGGCAGCCGCAGCATGAAGAGATAAGTCAGACAGGTGATTTTACCGTTTCTTTTCTGCTGATGAGCTACTTAACATTTCACATCATCTCAACCTAAAACACTGATTATGTGCACTACTTATACTGCACAAACGTCTTTGTCTACTGAGAGCTGTGTTCTTTTGATTACCTCTTTTACAGCAGCAAAACGACTGTGTGTAGTAAATTATAGGACACAACTTAATGGAATGACACATGTTGCAGGAGGAACTTACCATATTTTTTGGACTCTAAGTTGCACCGATGAACAGGTATATTAGGGTCTATTTTCAGACATAAGGCGCACCGGATCATAAGGCGCTTTTTTTTTTAACATTTGAAACACTTTCTTTGTGGTCACATAACATATACTGACCAACTGCATCTCTGTCTGGACTGGAGCCTGCAGTGCCTCAGACTGGAAGTCTCTGCAGAGAGTGGTGAGGACAGCGGAAAAGATAATCAGGACTCATCTTCCTCCTCTCCAGGAGATCACAAAAAGCCACTGCCTGACCAGGGCTCAGAAAATCTGCAGAGACTCCTCCCACCTCCACCAAGGACTGTTTTCACTGTTGGACTCTAGAAAGAGGTTCCGCAACCTCCGTTGCAGAACCTCTAGGTTCTGTAACCGTTTCTTCCCTCAGGCCATAAGACTTGTGAACGCATCAAAATAATCCACTCAATTCCCCCCAAAAACAGATTAATTCGCTAGAATATAAAGACAATATAACATACATCCATAAACATGGATGCATATGCAAAAGTATTTATCTGTACAGTAATCTATTTATTTATATCTGCACCTTATTGCTCTTTTATCCTGCACTACCATGAAATTCCGTTCTTATCTGTACTGTAAAATTCAAATTTGAATGACAATAAAAAGGAAGTCTACATCTAATGTAATGGTGGTTCTTTGGTCAAAATTATAGATTATGTTTTACAGACCTTCTTCAAGTCACTTTCTGACCGTCTCTTTAGGATGCACCATTTTGTGGGCAGTCCTATTTACGTGGCTGCGTCTTCCCCTGCCATCTTTTGTTGTAGCTTTTAGCCCTTTCATAGCAAGTCTGCTAACAGATTACCTTGAAACTAGACACTACTTTGTATTAAAAATGGCAACAGCGGAGGATGAATGCCCCACAACAAAAGGATAGAGAAAAAGAAGGAGCTTATTCACTACAAGACGGACTATAATGGCAGCCACGCGCAAATTTTCGGGACTTATGGAGATCCCAAATACACAACAGCAGGTACCAAAAAGTAAGAAAAGTCGTTTTTGCATAATAGGGCAAAACAAAACGCCATATAATTTCACCTAATAGGTGACATTTTGGGATCTATATACACACACCATAATAATACTCGTAAGTTGAAGCACAGTACGTCTGACTATGGTCGCCGTAATGATCCGACAATGCACCAAGTGGTGGGGCTTAGTTGCTTACCAAAGTCGTACTAAAATATTTTGACACATTTTTGTGTGCCGTTTTATATTCTCAATGAAACATCAAAGTTTTGGTCTTGATTGCTTACTTGCTAGCGTAATTTATTGAACAACCTGCAGGTGTCAACCTGCAGTCCACACATACCTCTTATGTGTGACTGCCATCTACTGGTCACACTTATCATTATGCCATGTGCCACATAAAGTTGGTTCGAGGTCAGTAAGCACAACCAGACTTAAGACATGCATAAGGCGCGCTGTTGAGGATTGCTCCTTATATTTCGAAAAATACGGTACTACATTTTGGTGAGTGTTACAGTTTGTTCTCTCTGCTGACTCTACAAAATCGACAATAGAGCATTCTTAATCACTGGGTCTTTTTTTTTCATCAAGGTGCATATACATACTGTACATACTGTACATGTCTACTCTGACCTGTCACTTAAAGATGTCCATGTACAACATAAACAACAAGAGCAATTCCTATTATTACGTTTAAATCACAATGACCTCCAATCCGTTCGTCATCCTCCATAAACTACGAAATAGTGTCTCTCACCTGTCCACTTTTTTCAGTTTTGTTAACAGTTAAGTACATCTCCATGATATTTTTTCATTGTGTCATTATTAAATTATGCCCACAGACAACATATTCAAAACAGCTACCATTTAAAGCAGGCCTGTCCAAAGTGCAGCCCACATCTCATTTTCCATTGGCCCGCGACACATTCTACAAGCAAAATAAAGATGTCCCAGATTGGAAGAATACACGAAAAATAATGGAACCAGCCCAAATCCCACCAAATGGGACCTTAAAACAAAATTGTTTGACGACCCGTGTATCTTACACTCTAAGTCAGGGGTGTCAAACTCATTTTAGCTCAGCGGCCACATAGTAGGAAAATCTATTCCCAAGTTGGACTGGTAAAATCAAGGTTAGGATAAAATAAAAATAAAGACAACTTCACTTCGACTGTTTTCTTGGTTCAATAATAGTACAAACACATTCTGAAAATGTACAAATCATAATGTTGTTTTTTTACACTTAGATGTTGCGGTTAATAGTATCCCATCTTCATTTGTTGTTATTTATACTTTTGGAATAAATTATGTAATCATGTTCTTCATAATAATAGATGGAATTAAGTCTGGCAGAGTTATACAACGTTCCCATTAGTGTTCATTTTTAATCTATCAGAAGATTAAATCAATAATAATATCAAAATCAAATTACAGGATTTTATTAGTGTAATTTACTCATTTTAAATTTACTCAACCGATGTAATGCTGTTATGTGGTTTATTTTGTACATATTTAACATGATCCACAACAAAAATTGTGAATTTGGACTCATTTAATTAATCACAGATGAAGTTGGAAGGGGATACATATTATTTCAGCATATTTATGCGCCCCCAGAAAATGTGTCTCCAGTTATATGTACAGCACGAAATATACAGATTTCAAAAGCATTTGTTTGGGTATAAATATCACAGGTTACATTAGCAACATATTTAACAATCAAAGCATGAACGCAACAATCCACATGTTGTATCATTACTATCACTAACAGGCAGGGTTAGCACAATGTGTACAAACACAGAAGTGTTGACACACAGCACATAGCTCTGTGCGCTCTTGCTGCAGGGGATACAAAGAATTGCTATTACAAAATGTTATTTTTTAGTTTCTTTCATTTAAAAAAATTACAGCTCGTTTTTATATTTAGCAAACTCAGACAAAAGTTGTTTGCGGTTTTTGATGAATTTCGTGCATCCTGTCATGACGGTTGTGTACACCTTTCTTACAAAACAAGGTAAGTTTTCGAGTGTCCTAAATCCCTCTAAAATGTTTTAATAATGTTAGTGAAGAAGAATAAGAAGACACTAACTTGCTTCTGTTACCTATGACACAAAGCTAAGCTGTGGATGTTTTGATCAGATAGTTTAGCAAACTTTTTTCACCAAGTACCACATTAGAACACAATAAGCTCTCCAAGTACCCCCTTTACGACCAACAATAAAATACAATAGTGTAGTTGGCCCAGGTATTCATTAAAAACCAGGCAAATGCTTTACTTAACAAGTATATTTAATATTTGTATCCACTGTAACATCTCACAAAGTTTGAACAGTAACACTGTTTAATTATAGGATAATAAAACACTACTGAATAATGAAAGAAATTGTTGGCTTACTACTAGATAGAGCCTGTGCTCCATACTTTGACAATCTGGTTTAGTATATATTGATTGATTTACACTGCCTTGGTCTCAGTATTGTTCATGCACAAAAAAAAATCAAAAGTGGCCCCCTTCAATTTTTCTGTATGTAGCCCTTGCTACAAAAGTTTAGACACCCCTGATATAAAAGGATCTGCAAAAAAAAGACAAAAAAGGATCTGCAAAATGGTTGTGTAATTGGCACACCAACATGGTGTGCCAATTAGAATTAATTAATTAAGAATTTAGATGTGCCTCTCATCTAAATTCTTGTTTTTAATGTCGATGGATGATTGAATTCATCCAGGTCATTGTATTCTCAGGGCATTCAGTCGATCGCAACTGGACTGTTCAGTTGGTTTTTGAAGACGTTGTGCCTCTCATAGACTTAGATTGGTCAGATGTAGTTCGATCGAGGTCAAATCTGATCAAGTCTGAGAGTATGAAATGATAAAGCCTGCTCGAATTCAGAGGCGAAACGTCTTTTTCTTAATATTCTGTATTTTCCAGAGTTGAGAGTTTGAGTTATGGGGTCTCTTTTGAAAACAGTCAATGTATAATTTGCTTGAAATGCATTATCAGGCACCATGCATAAATACATGTAATGTACTCAAAAAGTTGTGTTTGGATAAGAAGAAACAAAACAATGCTTTAAAGTATGGTTCCTAAAACTTTTTTTATGGCACTGTATATGTAGATGGACTGCATTCACACAATGAGGAAAAAAGCACTGTGCTCATTCTTATCTCTAGGAACATTCTGTTTTTGTAACACGGAAGACGGGCAGAGGATGTTGGCATATAGGTAATCTAAATTTAGCGGCCATACCATCAGGAAGGGGGCGTTTCATTTTACACGCACTCAAAAAAATGATAAATTTCAAAGGTGACCCGATGGCTTCACTTACAGCTGATTGATCTGCTTATGTGAGTCAGGGTGGCACAAAGTGGACAGGGCAGACACAGAACACCTTTAGGATGCTTGGAAGGACGTATATATAGGCTGCCTTACCACAGCACATATACAGGACACTACACCAGTTCATCCGAGTGCAATGTATGCATCAACAGTCAGTTCCTAATATTTTGTGGAGGTAAATCTGAATACAATTCAGTAAGAAAATTCGGTAACACTTTAGTATGGGGAACATATTCTAAGTAACAAAGACTTAATTAAGAGTTATTTGGACACTCGGGGAACATATTGTAAGTAACAAAGACTTAAAGGCCTACTGAAACCTACTACTACCGAGCACGCAGTCTGATAATTTATATATCAATGATGAAATCTTAACATTGCAACACATGCCAATACGGCCGGGTTAACTTATAAAGTGACTTTTAAAACTTCCCGGGAAATATCCGGCTGAAACGTCGCGGTATGATGACGTATGCGCGTGACGAAGTCAGAGTAACGGAAGTTATGGTACCCGTAGAATCCTATACAAAAAGCTCTGTTTTCATTTCATAATTCCACAGTATTCTGGACATCTTTTGCAATTTGTTTAATGAACAATGAAGGCTGCAAAGAAGACAGTTGTAGGTGGGATCGGTGTATTAGCAGCGGACTACAGCAACACAACCAGGAGGACTTTCTTGGAGCGCTAGCCGCGCTAGCCGCGCTAGCCGCGCTAGCCGCCGACCTCACCTTGACTTCCTACGTCTCCGGGCCGCCAAACGCATCGGGTGAAGTCCTTCGTCCTTCTGCCGATCGCTGGAACGCAGGTGAGCACGGGTGTTGATGAGTAGATGAGGGCTGGCTGGCGTAGGTGGAGAGCTAATGTTTTTAGCATAGCTCTGTGAGGTCCCGTTGCTAAGTTGCTAAGTTAGCTTCAATGGCGTCGTTAACAGCATTGTTAACCTTTGCCAGCCTGGAAAGCATTAACCGTGTATTTACATGTCCACGGTTTAATAGTATTGTTGATTTTCTATCTATCCTTCCAGTCAGGGGTTTATTTTTTTGTTTCTATATGCAGTTAAAGCACGATGCTATCATGTTAGCTCATAGCTAAAGCATTTCGCCGATGTATTGTCGTGGAGATAAAAGGCACTGAATGTCCATTTCGCGTTCTCGACTCTCATTTTCAAGAGGATATAGTATCCGAGGTGGTTTAAAATACAAATCCGTGATCCACAATAAAAAAATGAGAGTGTGGAATCCAATGAGCCAGCTTGTACCTAAGTTACGGTCAGAGCGAAAAAAGATACGTCCATCACTGTCTCTCAAGTCCTTCACTGTAACGTTCGTCATCTACGAATCTTTCATCCTCGCTCAAATTAATGGGGTAATCATCACTTTCTCGGTCCGAATCTCTCTCGCTCCATTGTAAACAATGGGGAATTGTGATGAATACTAGCTCCTGTGACGTCACGCTACTTCCGGTACAGGCAAGGCTTTTTTTTATCAGCGAGCAAAAGTTGCGAACTTTATCGTCGATTTTCTCTACTAAATCCTTTCAGCAAAAATATGGCAATATCGCGAAATGATCAAGTATGACACATAGAATGGATCTGCTATTCCCGTTTAAATAAAAAAAAATCATTTCAGTAGGTCTTTAATTTAGAGTTATTTGGTTAGGGTTAGAGGGTTAGGGTTGTTGTATAATAAGGCCATGCAGAATAAGGCATTAATAAGTACTTAATAATGACTAATTAAGAGCCAATATGTTACTATTTTGCATGTTAATAAGCAATTAATTAATGGGGAATATGTTCCCCATACTAAAGTGTTACAGAAAATTGATATACATTAATTATGTTCTATTACAATTGTTTATAGTTTTCTCATTGCCATACTATGTGTAGAATTAAAACACATATGTTAAAGATTTATTGCTGAAAATGTTACATTATTTTTCTTATTTTGAACAATAATGGACAGAAAAATCTGGCATCATGTAATAAAATCAATGAAAGTTCCAGAATAGTTTGTTTTTTAAGGCTATGCAGTATTATACAGTATGTGAGTGTTTGGGAACAAAGCAGGCATGTGTGAATATCTCGCAAACTCGTAAATAACGCATGCAATTCATCATAAGCACGCAAAGGAAATGTCAAGGGCATAGGAGTCCCCCCCACCCGTGTCGAGGTCACACACAAAACATAAACAGCAACACGCGTTGGCAAACATACGCAACATTTGCATGCTGCATTGTCGGCCATGCGGCACAACGACAGAGTTGCGGCATTGACAAATCACTGAGACCTGGAAAAGGGGCCGAGGTGGGACTAATTGAAATGAACTTTAGAGAAGGAGGGGGGGGAGACGTCTAATTAAACATGAACTTTCCATGCTGTGTTTGTGTTGACATCACACAGCCTAAATTTACGCTCATCTTGTTTAGCCAAATCTGGCGATGTAGGCAAAATGCTGCGTTACATGAACACAAAGAAGGAATAGGGTCATCGCTCCTCCTCAGTGGAAAACAGTTTTTCCCTCGTCCCAAGTCACTTTTTTGGAAGTGGATAATTAGTTATCTAGCTGTTCTCTTTCGAGAGACAGTTGCACATATGGGAAGTTTCGTTTTCTTCATTTATATGAGATCTGCACCTACTGACATACAGCCTCGTGTGATTGTATGCACGAGTGGAGAAAACACAGGCGTGTAATTAATTGTTGCTTTTTATTGCCCTTTCTAGCTTTTATATCACTTAGTGGAGGAGATATGACGTTTCCCAGTGAGAGCCAAATTCCTCAATGACTGTTTACAATGTCTCTATGCTAAGTGTTCTCCTTTCTGTGCCTGATCAGAAAACAAGACCACTTTTGTTCAGGATTCCCCCTAGATTGCCAAGATACCTGTGGCAGCAGGGGTGTGGTCACCATGACGTCATCATATAATTTGCATAATGTTTTATGATAAAATGATTTTCGTTAAAAGGCAAAAAAAATGTATACATACATTTAAAAACTAATCTGTGTTATTGTGTGAATGCTCCAATCACACATATGGTTTTCTACACCAAAATTCATCTATTTATTAAGCTTCTTCTTCTTCTCCAGATTTTGGCGCGGTCTACCTTCCACATTTTTCATCCGATTCAAACTGTTACAACTTCAAACTGTTCAGCCCGTTTGGGAATCACGGGCTTTCCCTTGACAAATACCAAAAATTCCCAGGTTTCCCAGAATTCCAGGTTTTCCGGGACATTTTTCCCATTTAAAATGATTTGGCCATCTTTCAAATTTCTACCATTTCCACATTTTTCATCCGATTCGAACCATTCTACCTTCAACATATTCCACTCATCCTGGACATTTAAACTATTATTTTTTCAGGTTCAAAAATATTCCAGGAATTCCCAGAATTCACATTTTTTTCTAAACCTTTTTTCACCCTTTTTTCTGTCAACTACTCCTTCCACATTTTTTAACACACTTCAACTGTTCCACCGTCAAATCATTCCTCTTAATCAGGACAAAAAACTAAGTTTATTTTTGAACTTTAAAAATTCCTGTTTTTTCCGAAATTCGATAATACCTTTTCTCAATTAAAAATGTTACTACTTCAACATTTCGCGACTGATTTGAAAAATTCCAGCACCAACCATTTCAACTCATTCAGAAAATTCACATATTTTTCATAAAAAAATCCCGCTTTTCCTGAAATTCCCAAATTTCCATGAAATTGCCATTGAAATGAATGGGATATTTTTCAAAGTTCCTCAACTCCCACATCTTTTTATCCGATTCAAACCGTTCCAACTTCAAAATATTCAACCTGTTCAGGAAATGTGTGCTCCTTTCAACAATTATAACAACAATTCCCGGCTTTCCTAGAAATCCCAGTCTTTAGGGATATTTTCCCTATTCAAAATGAATTATCAATTTTTCAAACTTCCACAATTCCCACATTTTCCACCTTTTCAAACCATTCCAACATCAACACATTACAATAATCCTGGACATTCAAACTAAGACTTTCCCAAGTTCTAAACCGCATTCCGGTTTTCCTTGAAATTCAAACTCTTCAACATTCAAACCATTCCAACATTCAAACTATTCTTAAATTCATACTACATTCTGTCAGCATTTCAGTTCAACTTCAGCATTGGAGCATTCACATGCAATTCCTTCAGGAATTGCCTCATGTAGTTATTAATTAGTATTAACATACGGTACATTTTTATATTACAACTTTTGCTATTTTTCAATTGTTGCTCCTTATTGTACAATGTACTTCTTCAAGTGTCTTGAGACTTAACTTTTTCTTTGTTAAAAATGACTAGCAACTAATCTAGCATCTTTTTCTGATGTTATTGAACACTGTACTCGTGTTTAGAGACTCTAATTCTGTCCCTCGATGTCTCCAACGAAAAGTAAGCTGCTGTGAGCATGACGTCACACTTGCTTCGCACCGCTGTGACAGTTGGACTTTCTCTCCTTAAAAGGCGCCACTGTCCTCTTAATATTTACACATTTTGTAGATTGCAGTCCGCGGGTATATCTGTTATATATTTAAGTTACATACACATCGCAGACAACGCTCTAGACAATCGCGTGCGTTTTGTTTTTGTGAATACATCATCCGGTTTTGGCAGTGCTGTTTAAGCGTACAAAGTCTTTTTTCGGGGGCCAGATTTTTGGTGCATCAGTAGTCAATAATGCGCAAATAATCGGCTATACATGTTATATATTCATACTATATATATTCATACTGTAACAACCTGCTGATAGTAGTGTTTTATGTTCATGTGGTTTTGATTTTATGTTTATTTTTCCCATGTCTGCAAACACACCGTCTGTGCCTGAAAGGGCAAGCATGGAGGTGAAAGTGTTTTAACGGGAGGCAAAATCGTTTTGGAATTGAGACGGTTG
The DNA here is from genome assembly GCF_033978785.1 of Entelurus aequoreus. NCBI lineage: Eukaryota > Metazoa > Chordata > Actinopteri > Syngnathiformes > Syngnathidae > Entelurus > Entelurus aequoreus. The sequence goes on along the minus strand of NC_084732.1, from coordinate 40,960,308 downwards.
TTAGCATAAGATTTGCAAAAAAAAGTTAGTACTAGCGGCTGACTTTTGACTTCTTACTTTAATTTGTTTTCATGTAAAAAACCCTTATTTTCAATGATCAGTTACATTAAGAGGAAACCCTGTAGTTGGTTTGTTTAAGGTCCCCTGAGAATTGATCCTCGCATCCTACCTCGGCTCTCTTTTCTTTCTTGCTCATGCTCATAAGGCATTGCAAATAAATTAAACCTGATACATTTTTACTGTTTATCATCGTTTTCTGTCACACTGTAACAAATTCCTGTATGGATGATACCAATTGACATGTAACGTGCATTACATCTTCAAACAGCAACTATTTGTCAAGCAAACAAAGTCAATTGTCCATACCTATCTTTGGTGTTTCAAACAAACTCAGGCTATATTTCACACTGAGAGTAATTGTGTACTTGTTTACACTGTGTATTGAAGATATAGTACCTCATAAAACAGCACATTAATCAATCCTTCGCCAAGTAAATTATGCTCAGTATGCTGATGTTTCTTGGCTATGAACTGACTGAAGGCGATGCAGTCGACTAAAGGTATGAGTGGGGCAGAAAAAAAACATATTTTTAAAGCTGGTACATGCAAACAAAACCTAAATCTGAAGATACTGTATTTTTTTAGCTGTAACAGACACCTGACATAAAGATAACAAATCAGGAATTGAGCAGTTTTTATCTTTGTGTGGTGTTTAATACAATAATATCAACACAGCACACCACACCCGAGGGCTGCACAATTTTGAGAAAAAACCTATTTACGATTTTTCGAATGCAATTCAGTTTGCGATTTTGGTATAGAAAAAAAAAAGTGCAATAAACTGCGAAAATAACAAGTGAGGAAAGACATGTTACTTTTAGACTGTCAATCGAGATATTCTTGTTTTACACATTAGATTCTAGATCAATATGAAATAATTTACTTTGAAAAATATTTGGCTTTATGCAGACAGACTCAAAGCTTTTGTCTACATCATGCTCTTAAACTGAATAAATAGTTGGCACGTTCTGTAAATCGTACTTAAAAACAGAACACAATGATTTGCAAATCATTTTCAACTTATATTCAATTGAATACATTGCAAAGACAAGATTTTTAATGTTTGAACTGAGAAACTTTTTTTTTTTTTTTTGCAAAAAATCATTCACTTAGAATTTAATGGCAGCAACACATTGCAGAAAATGTTGGCACTGGGGCATTTTTACCACTGTGTTACATGGCCTTTCCTTTTAACAACACTCAGTAAACGTTTGGGAACTGAGGAGACCAATTTTTGAAGATTTTTCAGGTGGAATTCTTTCCCATTCTTGCTTAATGCTTACAGATTAAGTTGTTCAACAGTCCGGGGTCTCCATTGTGGTATTTTACGTTCCATAATGCGCCACACATTTTCAATGGGAGATAGGTCTGGACTAAAGGCAGGCCAGTCTAGTACCCACACTCTTTTACTACTCTTTTACACACTGTTTTAACACGTGCAGAATGTGGGTGGGCATTGTCTTGCTGAAATAAGCAAGGGCGTCCGAAAAGACGTTGCTTGGATGGCAACATATGTTGCTCCAAAACCTGTATGTACCTTTCAGAATCAATGGTGCCTTCACAGATGTGTAAGTTACCCATGCCTTGGGTACTAATACACCCCCATACCATCACAGATGCTGGCTTTTCAACTTTACGCCTACAACAGTCCGGATGGTTCTTTTCCTCTTTTGTCCGGAGGACACGACGTCCACAGTTTCCGGAAAAAAATTGAAATGTGGACTCGTCAGACCACACAACACTTTTCCACATCAGTCCATCTTAGATGAGCTCGGGCCCAGCGAAGCCGGCTGCGTTTCTGGGTGTTGTTGATAAATGGCTTTCGCTTTGCATAGTAGAGTTTTAACTTGCACTTACAGATGTAGCGACCAACTGTAGTTACTGACAGCGGTTTTCTGAAGTGTTCCTGAGCCCATGTGTTGATATCCTTTACACACTGGGACTGAATTTCACGGGCATTCAATGTTGGTTTTTGGCCTTGCCGCTTACGTGCAGTGATTTCTTCAGATTCTCTGAACATTTTGATGATAATACGGACCGTGAAATCCCTAAATTCCTTGCAGTAGCTCGTTGAGAAATGTTGTTCTTAAACTGTTCCACGATTTGCTCACGCATTTGTTCCATCCTTGTTTGTGAATGACTGAGCATTTCATGGAAGCTGCTTTTATACCCAATTATGGTACACACCTGTTCGGAATGTTCCAAATAAGTGTTTGAAGAGCATTTCTCAACCTTTTCAGTCATTTTTGCCACTTGTGCCATCTTTTTTGAAACATGTTGCAGGCATCAACTTCCAAATGAGCTAATATTTGCAAAAAATAACAAACTTTACCAGTTCGAACGTTAAGTATCTTGTCTTTGCAGTCTATTCAATTGAATATATGTCAAAAAGGATTTGCAAATCATTGTATTCTGTTTTTATTTACGATTTACACAACGTGCCAACTTCACTGGTTTTGGGTTTTGTGTAATAATGATGCATCTAACCATTTAAACGGATATAAACTTTTATTTCTCATTATTGTATAATTGTTTACCATTTTACTGTAATTGGAAGGAGTATAACTGTGTTATCCTTAATAAATAAACAAAAAAACAAAAAGGGCTTTCATCTCTCTTGATCACGGCATTCGTTCATTCGTCTGTGCTGATGAGCACATATCGTCCATCCAAGTTGAAGCTGAAATATTCCGACAACGAGACATTTGGCTTTGTAATCATATTTTTCCATTTAATTTCTTTTACTTTGCGGAATTTCGCACTGGCGAGACGCAAGGCTCTCTGCTTGTGCTTCCTGTGTGTGTAAAGCTGGCGGTCTTGCTCCACGCCCACCAACACAAAAATGTTGAATGACTGAAAAGAGGGCTCACTGCGTTCAGTTAATTCTGCGGGTAAACACATGTGCTCATTTGCTGTGAGCGATGCATAGAGTGAGACCTCTTTCAAGGTGTTTGAAGCAAGAGACAAGCAACTGAGAGGCTCAACAATTCTGATCGGCTATTGTCTGTCACTCAAATTCCGGTGACGGTAGAGGAAAACAAACACAAAATTACTTGCGATTATTTATCACACAAATTAAAACCCTGACGTCGATTCAATGTCAATTATTCGTGCAGCCCTACCGCATAATTAATGATTTTGTCCTACCGCCGATATGAACTGTAGTCCTCCAGTCCCAAAGTCTCACATGAACAAAAGTGATATAACAAAATAAAAAAAAAGAAACAGCAACCACCATAGCAACGACCGGGAGAACAGGCATTATAGAAATGGACATACAAGAGGAAGGAACAATAGTGGTCTTGAGTATGGGCTATTTTTGACAGGAAAATCCCAAACAAAAAAAGAAAAGACCGCGTAAAAAATCATGGAGGCGTTGTAAAAACAATACTTTTTGAAGTCTTGATTTGCGTACATTCACAACAAAGTAGCCCCAATGCGTGGTAGCTTCTTTTGGCTACTTTCTATACCACGTCACAATTACAAGCAATTACTGGAGATGCGTCGGCTTTCCCCACAGACATAAAAAGTTTTGGAACAGGCTCAATTTTTATGATCATCGGCCTGACCCATTTTGGAACCAGTTATTGGGACAGTTTCACTTTAAACACACATCAGACCACAAGACAATCTTACAAGACATGAGATAAGTGGGCGTAGGCTCTCTTTGCAGAAAGGGAAAAATCAGGACAAAAACAGCCCAATTGTCTTCATGTGTGTAAACTGCTTTTGTATACTGAGAAATAATACATTTATAGTTTCTACGGTTAGAAAGTAAACAGACATTGGGGTGCACAGAAAAGGCCACAAAAATGCTCTAGAAAATGTTATATTTCCAGTGAGTAAATAAGTAGAACCGCATTATATTTTCTCAGTGGAGTCACACTCTGCCAAACTTTGAATGCCCCTGATCTTATGAGTACAATAGCCTGTTGGACAGTACTGTAAATACTGTAATGCTTGATAAATAGTAGAACAAGACAATTTTATTGTGGCCCAATATTTTTTTTTTGTAAAGATATTTGGAAAAACATGCTGTTTTAGAGCATTAATATCAAGAAAATTTAATGTGATTATTATGTAACATTAAGACATTATAGGTGATACATATAACCTCTGCAATTACTCATTTAACACTGCATCAAATATATTTTAAACTATAATTTTAGGCTTTCTGTGGACCGCATTTCAGTCCAGATTAATTTCTCAACCTCACAGTTCTCAAAGGCATCTTTTTGTCTTTGGTATGGTATTGAATAAAGCTACAAAGCTATTGGGGAAAATGATGGAAGCCAAGCTGGACCTTCATGGATTACAGCTCATCTATACATCCATACCATTACTCTCCAGCCTGGGAATGAGATCCATATGACGTTCAAAGGAGAGCTGGACCACAGACTATACCAAGTGGTGGAGCAGACAGGTCATAGGAATGACATTGTTTCTATCAAGGAGCTTTTCACCGGTAAAGTCTTTTGGGTGGTTTAAATACAGAATAGTTCATCATGACAGGTTAGAATACTCCCATGCACTTAATAGGAGCCCACCCAGGCTGTTTGATTAAAGGAAATACTGACTGTGTCTTTTACCAGCCAAGTGAAACTGACAGTAACACTGTATTTATATGAACTTTTCTCAATTGATAATAGCTTGAAAGTTAAAGGGGTACTTTTTTCATAGTTATAGACCTAAAATCAATGTCTACAAGAAAAACTCCCCCAGGATAGACACCATTGTGATTTTAGTACTTTTTTAAAACAGGTTTTTTGAGATTCTCACTTTTAGCTCCAAAACTATCAAATATGTCTGCTTGGTGCATTGTTGCAGGTTGTTGCAATGCAACTAAAAAAGGGGTCAGCCTGCATACATTTCCAACTAATGCAAATGTGAGGAAAATATGGACCTCTCCAGTAAAATTAACTTACGCATAACGGGGCCGACCAAGCCAGATGAGTTTAATTTGCAGACATCATTTTAATCATTCTGACTTCAAAAAGGAATAGTTCCGATCAAAGATTTGACAAAGAAACGTTGAAAGACTTAAGCCAAATACAATCCCAAAAATCAGGAACACCCTAGAGGGGGAAAAGACTTAGCCAGAACCTGCGAAAAAAAACAGAGAAATAAGAGCAGACCCGCTGCTCAAAATTGAGAGAAAAACAAGGTAAGTTTCTAGGTTTGTTTTTTGCATCTTCTACTGATGTTTTCCTCAGGATGCATGAGGAAATGCTGAAAGAGCAAAAGGAAACAGGCTATATTGTCAAAAGAAGAGGAGAAGGAAGAGGAGGCAGGGTCGGAAATGGCATTATTCTTTATATTTCATCATATTTATTTTTTCTTGTCCATCCATCTATCCATCAATGAAATAAATTATATTTATATAGTGTTATTTCTCTAGCGCTTTACATAGTGAAACCCATTATCTACATTTAAGCTACAAACGTACATTTAAAACAGCGTGACTGGCACTTGGAGCAAGGGTAACGTGTCTTGGAATCAAACCCGGAACCCTTTAAGTTGCTGGCACGGCCACTTTACCAACTGAGCCACACAGGCTACTTTCAGGGTTGCAGGGGAGCTGAAGCGTATCCTAGCTGCATTCGGGCGGAAGGCGGGGTACACCCTGGACAAGTCGCCACCTCATCGCAGGGCCAACACAGACAACCAATCACACTCACATTCACACACTAGAGCCAATTTATGATTGCCAATCAACCCACTCACAGGTACATGTCTTTGGAGGTGGGAAGAAACCGGAGAATGCGCTGAGAACCCACGCAGTCACGGGAAAAAAGTATGTCAAATATATTGAAGAGGATGTGTTTAACCTGAAGCGCCTGCCTAGAGTGCTCTAACTTTTGAAAGTGTTATACTTCCCATGTCACACCCCAGGAACTTCATTTTTCTTTTACTCATAATGTTAACCATATCCATTTTGAAGTAATCGTGGACTAGGGTGACAAAAACCTGCAATTAGGTATTCAAATTAATAGTTTGACTTTATCCACATTGTTTATATGGGGAAATGGGCTCCACTTCTCTCGGTGACATCACACCAAGAAGGGGTGGCTTATCGATTCGGGTGATGAAAAGGGGGCGTTACAAGTACAGGTAATTATTTTACCCATTATTTAAATACTAATTGATAGTAAGGGCAGGTTCATTCTCATGAGCAAAATTATGCTTGTTAAATAAATGTTGGTCATCTGAACATAATGGGTCCTTTAAACCAGAGGTCCCCAACCTTTTTTTCCACCAGGGACCGGTTTAATGTACGTATTATTTTCACGGACCGGCTTTTTACGTGTGCCAGAAAAAACAGCAAAAAAATTACCATGAAAAATTAACTCACCATAACGCTGAAGTAGTGGGAGCCCTGGGCATGTTTCTTTGCAAAGACATGGCCCCCTGCACATTGATGGCCAACACTATATACCATTGTTTCTTAACCATAGAACCATTGATGGGCCGCGAGCGCCCCCTATAATTTAACATATGTGTTTTTCAGCTGTAGTTCGTATAGGCCACAGCGGTACTTAGATGTAATACACTTTTCCACCACTTGTGGCAGTAATGACAATATAAAACTATATATAAGAAGAAGTCTGGCGCTAATGTCAGAGAAATTTCTTCAGCGCAAAAAATATGGTGCAGCTGTATTTTCAATTCGCACTTTAATTTTTTTGACAGTTTAGTTAAGAAACATATTTATTACTAATTTTATTTATTTATTTTAGCACAACGGAATACATAATGTGTGTACATTGATCTTTTCTAATCAGCCTGACCTAAGACTAAAGGTTTATTTGTTAAATTAATAATATAATCTTTGTGATTAACACATGCTTGTATGTCATTTTACAAGGTATTAAACTGTAAGTAGGGCGTGGCGAAGTTGGTAGAGTGGCCGTGCCAGCAATCGGAGGGTTGCTGGTTGCTGGGGTTCAATCCCCACCTTCTACCATCCTAGTCACGTCCGTTGTGTCCTTGGGCAAGACACTTCACCCTTGCTCCTGGTGGGTGCTGGTTAGCGCCTTGCATGGCAGCTCCCTCCATCAGTGTGGAAATAGTGTCAAAGCGCTTTGAGTACCTTGAAGGTAGAAAAGCGCTATACAAGTACAACCCATTTATCATTTATTTATTTATATTTAATTTTATTGAATATGATCAAAATCCAGAGTTAGATTACTAATTCAGGTCCTTCTGTAGTGGACAAGTTGGGTCCTGAGGTCAAACAGATTAAAAACACCTGCTATGTAAAAGGACCCTGCAGATGGAAATTAGCCTTTGGCTACAATCTGGCATATTAACATATTTTATATGTTCATTAATGTGTATTAATGTTTTATAACAAATGGCAACTTCCTATCAGGAGTTGCAATATACATCTAATAACAAGTTATTGGTGTGTTTAGTGGGACAGCCCAAAGTTAAGTTGGCGAAAATGTTTCTGTGCGTGGTTGGGGACCACTGCTTTAAACATACTGTATGTGCTTACCGATCTGAGTTCAAAATATTTACATGCCAACATCCCAAGGCACATGTTTTTGAACATGGTGTTATTTTGTACTCTCATTCAACATAAAAAAAAAACCTTGTCAGTTTTACTTTCTCCTCTGGGGAACCAATGTGTTACGCGAAGGTTATCCAGCAGACTATGTGGCTAAGAGGAACTGAGGAGATGTCGTGCAATCATAGTCTTTGTCTTTGAAGGCTTCACGCTGTGTCTGTATCGCTGTTGCAGCGTAATTGATACAATCTCATGCTGTTGAGCTTAACAGAGGCTCGCTGCGGCCTTACGCTCAGATCTCACGCAGCTGTAGGCCTCAGAGCTCTCGTAAAATCGCACAAGCGTGTGTAGGCCTACACACACACATACTGTATACTCGCCCAGCCGGCTTGTGGTGAGATCATAGCCAAAGAGATCCCAGAGTGGAGCTGTTAGGCGGACGATAATGGAGATGAGCTGCCTGGTTAGCTCAATGGAAAATTGAGCAGAGTTGATTCTTATTTCAACCCAGCAGCCGTCCACTCCCCTGGGAATACAAGTGAGTTTAAAGCGCTATGATAGGAAGAGGAAAGGGAAGGAAATTGCTGTGTATAGAGGCTAGGTGGAACACTATAGAGAAAGCTTTATCATGTGAAGTTTTTTTTTTTATGGGACTGCATGTGATAGATGATTGTCTCACAAGAAGCATGCTCAAAGCATACATTTGCAAGGGCATGCTGTGCTCAGTCAATGCTCCTCCACTGACAAGGAGCTCTTATCGCTCGCCTCCTTAGTCGCAAGTGCATTAAATCATGTCGCTAGTATGGAGAAAATGTGTGCCACACCTGAGCACATGTCCTGACCATCAGCACTGTGGCGTAGTAAAAACCACAGAGGATCACTGGCAAGCAGGAGGTGGTCCTTTACTTTTATCCCCCCCACCTGACATTCTGTGACATTTAAGAAGTCGTTAAAGGTGCCAGCATCGGGAGAAGAGCTCCTCCGGCAGAGAAAGACCCTCAGCGCTGTCACCAAATAAAAGCTGGTTGGATGAACTGGGTATGGTGTAAGGAAAATCATGTTCTTACATTACACCCTTGTCATAGTCTGTTTACAAATCATGTTTGCTAATATTATACGTGGATGCCCTTGGAGGTATTTGTAAATTAGCCATACGGTGCATGAAAAATGAGAATGCCCTGCTATTAGTGCATGACATGAAGTCTATCTCTGGTCTGGACTGGCCTAGTTGTGGTTCACAGTGGTCAGACCGGATTGCAACGCAAATACACAGGATCCTCAAAAGATAAGCGTCTCCACTTTTATGAGCCACTTCCTCTTCGCCGACAAACAGCTATTAAAGTGTGGCCAGATCTGCCTCCTGCTGATCATGCTGACGGCTAATGTCCTGCTATTTGTTCATTTCTGGCCTCCATCATCATAAAGAGCCTTGCTGTAAAAAAGCCCCGCTGACCTACGTCGTTAGGGGCCAACCCTGTCTTTACTGCTGTAAATGTTTGTTTTGGGGCACTCCCCGTGTTTTGAAGTGGTGATTAGCCTTTGGTGGAGAGCGGGGCCCTCAGGTTCAAAGCTCTTCCTCTACCAAGAGGCTGTCACCTTCAATGCCAACAGAAAACGCAATTAGAGAAGACCTGAGGTAGAACTTTTACAGAGCAACAGGTATTTCCCTTCTCGAATGAGGCTTAATTCGAATGATCCCTCCTCCACCTCCCTTCTTCTACTTGACTCTCCCCCTTGGCTCGACCAACTAGTGCCTTGGCAAAGTAATGAAACGAGGCCCCTATGCATACGGATGTTGCTTAAGTCTCGCTACGTCATCAACCCTCCCCGTTTTCCAGCAGTGAAGTGAGGCAGATGCGACAAATGTTTGTTTACTCTCAAGATAACATCACACGCGATGTTTGGCTTGGCTTGTGCTCTTATTTTCTTTTGCTTGTCTTTATTAAGTGGAAGACCATTTAGAATACGTTTTTGGCTAAATAACCTACTCAGTGGCCTCGTGCAGTGGTTCTCAACCTTTTTTCAGTGAAGTACCCCCTGTGAACATTTTTTTAATTCAAGTACCCCCTAATCAGAGCAAAGCATTTTTGGTTGAAAAAAAGAGATAAAGAAGTAAAATACAGCACTATGTCATCAGTTTCTGATTTGTTAAATTGTATAACAGTGCAAAATATTGCTTGCTTTTAGTGGTCTTTCTTGAACTATTTGGAAAAAAAGATATAAAAATAACTAAAAACTTGTTGAAAAATAAACAAGTGATTCAATTATAAGTAAAGATTTCTACACATAGAAGTAATCATCAACTTAAAGTGCCCTCTTTGGGGATTGTAATAGAGATCCATCTGGATTCATGAACTTAATTCTAAACATTTCTTCACAAAAAAATAAATCTTTAACATCAATATTTATGGAACATATCCACAAAAAATCTAGCTGTCAACACTGAATATTGCATTGTTGCATTTCTTTTCACAGTTCTTTTTGACAGACATTTTAGTGAGGGTCAAACCATCATGGCATGGGGGAAACTCTGGGTTTATGGTAATGAATGGAATAGCCTACTTGATTTGATGTTCAGTTGATGAACTTACATTCATATTTTGTTGAAGTATTATTCAATAAATATATTTATAAAGGATTTTTGAATTGTTGCTATTTTTAAAATATTTTTTTAAAATCTCACGTACCCCTTGGCATACCTTCAAGTACCCCCAGGGGTACGCGTACCCCCATTTGAGAACCACTGGCCTAGTGGTTAGAGTGTCCGCCCTGCGATCGGTAGATTGTGAGTTCAAACCGAGTCATACCAAAGACTATAAAAATGGGACCCATTACCTCCCTGCTTGGCACTCAGCATCAAGGGTTGGAATTGGGGGTTAAATCACCAAAAATTATTCCCGGGCGCGGCACCGCTGCTGCCCACTGCTACCCACTCCTACCCTCACCTCCCAGAGGGTGAACAAGGGGGTGGGTGAAATGTAGAGGACAAATTTCACCACACCTAGTGTGTGTGTGACAATCATTGGTACTCTAACTTAATTTAATATGCAAGTGTTGGCGCATCAGCTTGCGCTATGTAAAATGTGTTTCATTGTGTATTTGTGTTTGAACCCAATATTTACGTGCAGTAGCAAAGGTTTGAAGTCTGACTAAAACCACAAGTGTCTTTATTATAAAAATCCTTAATTTACATTTATTTGTACGCTTCTTTGGATTTCTGGTCTGCCATCTTTCTCCTTGCACTCGATAGTGTAGGGAGGTCTGCAAGCTCACTTTGCTTCGAGGGAGGTACTTTATCCTTCTCTCCTACCTGATGGATAATTCGAAAGCCTCTTGATTGACGTGATCGCGCAAAACCAAGGAGGGAGAGCAAAACCAAGGGGGGAGAAGGGGTATTGCAATTGCACCTTAAACAACTGTCTTCATGGAATTCATACTAAAACACGAGTGTGTTCTCTATACGTACAGTATGAACAAAAAATTATAAGGATGGGCCCTCAAACCTGTTTTCATAATAGCACCGGTGCCCATGTAAACAGTAATAGTTGGTATGGTATGATACGGTAATAAGACTGAAAAAAGAAGACGCTATCGGTGCTTCATTTCGGTGTTTTTGAATGCATTCTTTTATGACTGGTTCTCAACAAAGGTGGACGCTTCCTTTCACTCTCCTTTATCTCTCCTGCTTTTGCTTCTCTTGCCTTGTCTTAACTTTCTCGGAGTCTCTTTTTGCACTG